>NC_024798.2:7699187-7907888 GCF_000309985.2 Brassica rapa | reverse complement strand
TTTTTATCTCTTGTTAACGAGCTGCATTTCACATAGGGTCTCTTGACATAGGTGGTGATTCTAGCTAACTTAGATAATATTTCTTGTGCATGTGTTCTTTAATTTCTGTTGTAATTTCCCTTCTAGAAGAACGTCTTGAACAATTATCTCTTTGGAACTCTCACACACAAATCTCCCTTCAAAAATAGCCTCACATACATCAATCTTATGTATGGGTAACTCAAGCGCCTGTCAGCTTCTTCGCTTCATAATATGATGTTGGAGATTAATTAGGCTGCAGAAGATTTTTTTTAAAACATAACTCATCCATACATGTTTCTGCCATGCTAGTGTTGGGATTAAAATCGGTCTTGCCATAACCAGCGACTAAAATGCTCTGAGAATTATATCATTTGCATGAATAAGCCGAAAATATTGAGATAACAAACTTCGTATGTTTCTTCCCAGAAAAGAAAAAGGAGATTTCTATCCAAACAAGAAATAACCGGAAAAAACGTTCTTTCGGAAGGTTTATACAGAAAACCACATTACGAAACAATCTTCCATAAAACGAATTTCGTAAAGTTTGTTTTGAAAAACTTTCATAAAACAATCAAAAGAAATTTTACGAAAGAATCTTCCATAACCTTCCGTAAAAATAACAAAGAACAAACCCAAAAGTATACAAATCCTCCAACATAGAATAAAGGAGATCCAAGACAAGGCAAGAGGATGGCCTCATCGCCCATGTCTCTTTCTTCTCTCCTCATCGCCCACGCCACCCTCTCTCTCTCTCTCTCTCTCTCTCTCTCTTCTTCTCTCCTCATCGCCCATGCCACATCGCCAGACCACATCGCCTAGGACATCTGCTCTCTTCCTCATCGCCAGTTCTCATTGCCACTTCTCATTGCCAAAGCACATTGCTCGGGATCTCTCCTTTCTTCCTCATCGCACATGCTCGTCGCCACTTCTAGCTCGTCACCAAAGCACATCGCCCGAGACCTCCACTTCTTTCCTCATGGCCTCACCACATCACCATCATGCCTCTCCCTCTTTGACATCATCCAGTTCTCTGTTCATTATGTTCTCGTGTGAATTCAGTCCTACTAGTTCTTTGTTCTGTAGCAATATGAGTTGCTGTTTAGATTTTTCATAGAAAACAAGAAACACTTTGTTTTCTTTTAAAATTAGCCAAACATTGAGTCGGAAACGGTTAAAGTTAAACACCAGATTTTTTTTTGGCAAAAACAAAATGACTGTATCAATTTAGTGAGCAACAACGCAAAAAAAAAATCGCATCTTGGAGCAAGTAGATGATTTAACCGAAAATATCGTAAAAATGCCTAAGTCGTAAAACGGTCCTAAACGACCTAAAACACGACAAAAGCCCACTAACGACTTATGACATAAAGCGGCCCATTATAAATGACGGTTTATTCTTGCTTGGAGAGGATAATGGAAAAAACATAATAATGGAATATTTTCGGGATGGATAAACTCGAATCCCAAAAATTAAGGTAGGATGGAAGGAAAATGGAAAATACGAATCTGTAATAAAAGGGAAACTTGGCCGACCTTGGAGGAGTATATAAACAGAGGCGAGGCAGAGAAGAAATGAGGAAGAAACTTAGGTATCAAAACTCTATGCAATTAGAAACTTAGCTTTATTTTTCATCTCTTGTTAACGAGCTGCATTTCACATAGGGTATCTTGACATAGGTGGTGATTCTAGCTAACTTAGATAACATTTCTTCTGCATGTGCTCTTTAATTTCTGTTGTAATTTCGCTTCTAGACGAACGTCTTGAACAATTATCTCTTTGGAACGCTCACACACAAATTCAAAATAAAATCTTTAGTTTACAATTTGTTTTTAGTTTTGTCTTGTTATTCTTCTGCATCTTTTTGATTACTTGTTGGTAACCCTGCAGAAAATCCGGACCCCGTTAAAATGCTTCAGTTTCTACACTAACAAATTTGAGAGTGTGAATTTCGGTTTCCACAAGTGGTAACCATCATCATGAGCTTGTGGTTGCAATCATTAGAGCTCGATTCATAGAGTCTGCCCAAAAATCTCTGTCAATTAAAAAAAAACCTTCAAAGAAAGGGGACATTGATTGAGTGGAAAATCCGGACCCCGTTAAAATGCTTCAGTTTCTACACTAACAAATTTGAGAGTGTGAATTTCGGTTTCCACAAGTGGTAACCATCATCATGAGCTTGTGGTTGCAATCATTAGAGCTCGATTCATAGAGTCTGCCCAAAAATCTCTGTCAATTAAAAAAAAACCTTCAAAGAAAGGGGACATTGATTGAGTGGAGAGAGAGAGAGAGAGAGAGAGAGAGAGAGAGAGAGAGAGAGAGAGAGAGAGAGAGAGAGAGAGAGAGAGAGAGAGAGAGAGAGAGAGAGAGAGAGAGAGAGAGAGAGAGAGAGAGAGGGTCTAGAGAAGACTACATGTGTGTTCAGAAACTTTTTTTGGTAAGACTCCAGTGTCTTGTGTCGATATTCCCAAGATGAGCTTACCCTTTTATTTAAGAAATGAGGTCAGTAGAGGGGTATGTCAGATGGTGTCTGGTGAGCTGCGGGCTGGATGGTCAGGTTGCTAAGCAGCGATTAAGTACATGGATGTGCCTTCTAAGGTTGGTACTTATTTGACGTAGCTTGCAACATTGCAGAGGTGATGGTGGTGGTTATAAAGATCATTCGAGTTCTCATGTTTTCAAACTTCTTTTACATGTTCATCCTATGTTTTGTTTGAAGGCAAGCAAATGATAAGTATGGGGGATATGTATATGTAGAGTCTTTTAAGGTCTAGGTATGTTTTGAGCAACTTTAGAGATTCTGGAGCAATTCGAGGTGCAAAACTATACAAATGTGCAAAGTTTATCGATAAATGGAAGACTAATCAAAACATAACACATCAGTTTGTAATAATCAAATTCTTACTCTAAGCAAAACACAACACACCAAACAAATTATAATCTCGTACACTAATCAAAACATAACACATCAGTATGTAATAATCAAGACTGTAATAATAAGAATCTAACCTTCAAAGAGGCTTTGCTTAACAGGATGCGATAAGGAGCTGATGTTGTGCTTCGATTCTCGTGATCCATCAGAGTTAGAAACCGACGGTTGAGAAACTTCAGATATTATCCCTTAGAAAATAGCCTCACATACATCAATCTTATGTATGGGTAACTCAAGCGCTTGTCAGCTTCTTCGTTTCATAAGATATTGGAGATTAGTTAGGCTGCAGAAGATTTTTTTTTTAAAACTTAACTCATCCATACATGCTTCTGCCATACTAGTGTTGGGATTAAAATAGGTCTTAGCATAACCAGCGACTAAAATCCTCTGAGAATTATATCCTTTGCAAGAATATGCCGAAAAATTGAGATAACAAAGTTTGTATGTTTCTTCCCAGAAAAGAAAAAGGAGATTCTATCCAAACAAGAAATAACCGGAAAAAACTTCTTTCGGAAGGTTTATACAAAAAAACACATTACGAAACAATCTTCCGTAAAACGAATTTCGTAAAGTTTGTTTTGAAAAACTTTCATAAAACAATCAAAAGAAGTTATACGAAAGAATCTTCCATAAAATAAACATATTTGGAAAACCTTCAGTAAAAATAGGAAAGAACAAAACCATAAGTATACAAATCCTTCAACATAGAATAAAGGAGATCCAAGACAAGGCAAGAGGATGGCCTCATCGCCCATGTCTCTCTCTTCTCTCCTCATCGCCGGCCCACATTGCCACCCTCTCTCTCTCTCTCTCTCTCTCTCTCTCTATCTCTCTCTCTCTCTCTCTCTCTCTCTCTCTCTCTCTCTCTCTCTCTCTCTCTCTCTCTCTCTCTCTCTCTCTCTCTCTTCTTCTCTCCTCATCACCCATGCCACATCACCGCGTACCACATCGCCTGGGACATCTACTATCTTCCTCATCGCCAGTGCTCATTGCCACTTCTCATTGCCAAAGCACATTGCTCGGGACCTCTCCTTTCTTCCTCACCGCACACGCTCATCACCACTCCTGGCTCCTCACCAAAGCACATCGCCCGAGGCCTCTACTTCTTTCCTCATTGCCTCACCACATCACCATCATGCCTCTCACTCTTCGACATCACCCAGTTCTCTGTTCATTATGTTCTCGTTTGAATTCAGTCCTATAAGTTCTTTGTTCTGTTGCAATCTGAGTTGCCGTTGAGATTTTACATAGAAAACAAGAAACACTTTGTTTTCTTGTAAAATTTAGCCAAACATTGAGTCAGAAACAGTTAAATTTAAGCACCAGATTTTTTTTTGGAAAAAACAAAATGATTGTATCATTGTAATGAGCAACAATGAAAAAAACCGCAACTTCGAGCAAGTAGATGATTTAACCGAAAATATCGTAAAAATGCCTAAGTCGTAAAACGGTCCTAAACGACCTAAAACACGAGAAAAGCCCACTAATGACTCATGACATAAAGCGGCCCATTATCAATGACGGTTTATTCTTGCTTGGAGAGGATAATGGAAAAAACATGATAATGGAATATTTTCGGATTGATAAAATCGAATCCCAAAAATTAAGGTAGGATGGAAGGAAAATGGAAGATACAAATCTGTAGGGAAAGGGAAACTCGGCCGACATTGGAGGAGTATATAAACAGAGGTGAGGCAGAGAATAAAGGAGGAAGAAACTTAGCTATCGAAACTCTATGCAATTAGAAATTTAGCTTTATTTTTCATCTCTTGTTAACAAGCTGCATAGGTGGTGATTCTAGCTAACTTAGATAAAATTTATTATGCATGTGTTCTTTGATTTTTGTTTGTAATTTCACTTCCAGACGAACGTTTTGAACGATTATGTCTTTGGAACTCTCACACACAAATTCGAAATAAAATCTTTAGTTTTACTATTTGTTTTTAGTTTTGTCTTGTTATTTTTCTGCATCTTTTTGATTACTTGTTGGTTGCTCTGCAGAAAATCCGGAACCCGTTAAAACTCTTCGTTTTCTTTACTAACAAATTTGAGAGTGTGGATTTCGGTTCCCACAACTGGTTACCATCATCTTCAGCATTGTTAGTGATATTCTCTCCCCCACCCCCACATTTCATCTTCATCTGTAAAATTATTTGGTTCCAAACTTCACCAAGATAAAAAAAAATTATCCATGATTCGATAATATATAGTAATTTTTTTAATCTGTTCGAGAAAAGATGTCTTGACACAACTTTTACATCATGTTGCGTGTTTTTTTTTTTTTGCATCTCGCACACAGATATAATATGATATTACTCTCTTGATAAGATGCTTGAATTTTTGGTGGCTAGATGAAACTCTGTTCATTTACCTTTAGTATGAGTAGTTTACTTGTTAAGTTGTGGACTTTCAATCACCACAATAGCATCTTCAATGATAATTAGTAATCTGATTTATAAAGAGTAGCTAATTAGTAATCTGATTTCTAAGGAATTTTAAACCTTGAAGATAATTAATATGCTGCTTGAATTAATGTTTGGTAAGAAATATGTTGTGACTAACGAAAGCCTAGTTTCAAAATATTCTTAACAATTTGAACATAATTATTTAATGCATAATTTCAATTTGTAATAACCAACCTGACCCTGTTAAGTTGCTTGATACAGTAATCTGAATCGTATACTTAAATGCTTATATCTCAATCTCTTGGACATTATTTGAAAAGTGATTTATTATATGTCATTGCCACAATGATTTTCAAAGAAAAATAGTGACATGATACACTAACAATGATGACATGAGTTGAAGCTAATTGTGACATGAACATTTACATTATTGTTGATTTATATTTTTGATAAGTTTTTTTAAAATATGATAATCAATCATAGATCATCATTAATATAATAATAAATAATATAATAGTTAAAATATAAACATAATAGTATTTTATAATTTTCAAAATATTATTTCATTTTATTTTTATAATTATATATTTTATTACTAAAACAATTCTTCAAACTTTTATGAATTTTTTAAAAAAAATCAATTTTCTAATCCACATACCATTACTTTCTTTTTAATATCTACAATTTTTAGAAATTTTATTTATTTTACATTTTGTTAGTTATATACCTAACAAAATTTTCTCTTAATCTTGTATAATTTGATTTAATATATTTTAACCAAATTAAAAGAAATAGATAAAAATATTTCCAAGATTATAATTTTAAAATATATACATATATATTATTAAATATAAATAATAATAAAAAGTATTTAGATCATCTTAATTTTACATATAATTAAATTAAAATTTAAAATTAAATAATGTAAGAAAATAATAAAATCTAAAATTTAACATATTTTTTAAAAAATATATAATTTAAATTTTAAAAGTTTTATTTCTGCACATGATGCATAAAAACTTTTATTTCTGTACATAGTGCAGAAAAATAAAATACAATCACAATTGGAATATATATATTATATATATATATATATATATATTTCTTTTCTAATTTTGACTGTGAATTCCAATTGTGATTGGATTTATTTTTTAACAGATTTGGACACGTGAGAAAAAAACAGATTTGGACTTCGCATTATAATTTTTGATATTTGGTAACGTTTCCGGTTTTGTTTTGCTTAGTTTCATGTTGCATCTTTTCAGATTTATGTTTCATCCTTTCCTTTCTTTGATATTTATATTCCATTCTATTTTATATTGTGTGTTTTATTTTGTTCATTGTTATTATTTCTTCTTGGGAGAGTTTTTAAATCCATATCCTTTTAAAACAAAAGATAGTTAAAGGCAAAGTGACTTTTCAAAATTAAGAATCATGGTTAATAGATTTGACAAGAAATTGATAATACATAATAATTCAATAAAATTATATATTTTAAAAGAAAATTATTATTTGGAAGTTTCCATGTAATGTCGATAAATATATAATTGAAGTTGCCTCCTCAAGGACATCCGATAAAAAAAAAGAGAGTGTGTTATCACCTATGACATGCTTTTATATAATATGTTTCTTTTTTACAGCCTAAGAAACATATTGTTGGAGGGGCACATTCTCGGTTAGCAAAACAATTTTCGGACATAAATACCCTTTGCTTCACGAAATGAGACACGGCAAAATTGTTGGGTTTTGTTATGTTTAGTTAGTAGGGACCAGATTTACAAAGCTTTTTAGTTAGATTTATAAAAAAGCATGTCATTCACAGCCGTTGCATGTAGTATTATTTTTTTCTTATTCTACTTTTTGTTTTAATTAACTTTTATATCAAGTTCTAAAATATATTAAATAAAAATAATTGTCCCATTGAATTATATAAAATTATTTATCTTTTAACATCCATCTTGACATATATTATATATATATATATATATATTAACATATATACATAAAATATGTGGACACAGATATCAAAATGTGGATAATAGAGTTATAGATTAATTGTGGACATGGACACTAAAGCGTGGACAAATGAATTGTGAATACATCAAGTTGGATAACTAAATTTGTTGAAATGCAACATGTATAAGAGAACTGAATGTGTCTGTGATAAATTTTCTGGTTCACTGGCGCCAGAGGTTTCAAGAACAGAGCCGTTTGCATGAGATAAACCATTAATCTGTAATTCCATTATCCACATTTTGATGTCCATGTCCGTATCTAGCAATCCCTCATATCCGAGATCTTCTAAAATATTATGTAAACCAAAGCTTTACTACCTTAAGACTATAATCTTCTAGAAGTTCACTAAAATCTGATACAAACCACATCTTTACTCCAATCAGAAAACACCACAGCCTGCCGTTGTCCTCTTCTACACCACAAGCTCGAACCTGCTTGCCGTCACATTTTCTGCTCCACATGATAATCGTAAAATCAGAGAATTTGCGTCTCTTTTGGATTCATGGTTTTTTACAAATTGATGAAGATGGAGAAAATAGGGTTAACAACTAAGGTAAGAGCAGGAAAAAGTGAAGAGTCTTAAAAAGTGAATTTGGAATTGAAAGTGGGGATATGAGAGAGAATAAAGAGACATGTTTGTATTTTTAATTGTCTTTTATTTTTGTTTGAATGTGTGGACAGTACAATTAGTTGAGATTAGTTAATAAGTGTTAAGATGTAGCTAAGGGTAGAAATGACAAATTACTTAGACAGAGTGTGTGGAGTGTCTTGAAGTGTATTTCAAAGTGAGAATGTGTCTCAGGCCAAGTCCAACCAGACGTCATAACGCCAAAATAGTGTAAGATTTTATGTCTCATCTCTTCAACCACATGGCATAAAGAACTTCATTTTGGTGGGATTCTCTTTTCAGCCATAATGTTACACTATATTTAGTGTTACACTGTAGCAACGGAAAAACTATTTTTCTTTTCAAAACTTTTTATCTAGTTTCTAAACATATTTATTTACATTTGATTTATATTACTGTTTTGCAATTGGATTAGATATTCTAAATAACAATGCATATACCATTGTGTTATCATTTAAGTTTATTTAATATCAAATATTCATTTATTTGAGAACCAATATAAAGTTAATTTTAAAAAACACAAGAAAGTTTAATTTAAACAATGAAAAATTAAATTATAACATTAAAATTAAAACAGTAAAAATGAATTAAATAAGATAATTTTAAAATGTAAGTGTATATAAAATAATAAATAATTATTTATTTATTTTCATTAAAAATATTAGTTAAATAAATGTAAGTGACAAGATAAATAATAAAATATAATAATAAAATAATCATTTATTGTTATTTAATTTATTATTTACTATTATTATGTATTAAAATAGTAAAATACTTATTTTAAAAATAGAGGTTGTAGTGTGATATATTTTGTGAATATAGTTACATAATAATGTTATTATTCTATATATTAAGTAATAATAAAAATTCTAACTCAACAATATAAAAAATCAAAAAATCGTTTTAGTGTAAAATTTGGTGTTGTGGTTGGAGAAGAAAAACTTTTATTGCTAAAATTATACTAAAATGGTGTGGTTTTCACGCTAAAATGAAGTTGTGGGTTGGAGATGCCTTTATAGGATAAATATTTCTAAAACAAAAGATATAATTGAAGTCACTCAACTCCATATATCACTTAAACAATTCATAAATCATTATTAAATACAGTTCAAGGGACTCTAGCGTGGCCAGTGTATACAAAAAAAAAAAAAAACAGTTCGAGTATTGGTCCTATATTTCAAGGGACTGTAGCGTGGCTAGTGTATTATGGGTTTTGGAGGCGAGGACGTCTACATGGTGGAGATCTCCTCGCTAATACTTCTGATGAATCTTGTTTGGCAATGCCACCTCTGCATGATCCTGATGGTGGTGTATGTATGTACGGACCTGTTTCATACCTGAAATATTAGATTCGGATTTGGTATAACTAGAACTAATACTTTTAAATGTCTTTTATAAATTAAATTAATCAAACAAAAAATTATTTGAAGCACACAAAAGAAATATCTAAGAAGAATTTCGTAGGATAGCCTTTTTACTTTATTTTCACAAAAAAAAACTTCAAATAAGAGATAAAAAAAATCTTTTGCCTCTTTAGTGAAACATTTTTTGATCATTTTTTTCTCTAAGGATTTTTTTTGTGATAAAAATTTAAAAGTAACTATTTGACAGAATTGCCCAATATTTAAATATAACCTTATTAAAAACTGGGTTATTTTATAAGATTTTATGGTACTTAAGTATTTTGTTGTTAAAAATATGAATTCTCATTTTATAATTTTAGTGGTGTTTTAAATACTACTAAAATTTTCAGAATTAACCAGCAATATTAAAGTTATTTATGATTCTATGAAAATTAAAACTTTTTAAAGTATAGTATTTGAATAAATGCAAATATACAAAACAAGTCCCTTGCTAGATCTATTTTCTTGTCACAAAATTTAAAATATATCATTACTTTCAGACATCATTAAATCTAGGAAGGCTTGCTAAAAAAATGTTCAAAAGTTTATTTTTTTCAGAACAATGCTCTAACTTTTCATAATCACTGAAATAGATTCCACTATTCTTTCAAGACAAAATTCCTTTTTTTATTAAGACAAATATTTTCTTTTTTTCTCCAATAAAAGACTTCTTTACATTTTTTGTTTTTGTTTTTTTTTTTGTTTTTTGTTTCTTTGTTAGTTAAAGTAAAGATCAATTTGTCTTTAAACAAATATATTTCTCATTTTTCAGACTTGGCTAACCCTTGTACTCTCAGTACACGAAATCCATGTTAACAATAACTCAAATCGACTTCATGTGACCCTTCCTAAACTAATTTACGAATTTGTTTAGAGCCACTTCATAAAACTGCATCTTTAAAACTCCAACAAAAGTGAACTAGAGTTCACATGAAATGGGAAGAGATTTTTTTTGTAGAAGTGAGTTTGTTAATTTTAATCTCTAGTTCTCTACAAGACTAACAATCAAATTAACCAATATCTGGAAGCGATCGCGGAGATTCTCCATAAAGCATAATATACTCAAATTATAATATTCTGGTTTTAGATTCTAGGCTTCTAGCCCACATGTCTGCGATGAACAACAGTTCAAATTAAAATTCACACATTTTGGAGATATGATACGTGTTACAATTAGAAATATAATCTATTATCGTTTGATATTTGATGGTATTATATACATGAATCTAAATGGTTTGTAAACATTACTCACACAATAATAAAGAAACTCTAGATACAATATCTGCCTCTATGATGTATGGTTATTCTTCTTTTGATTCTTTTTTTTTTCCTAACGTCACAACATATACTCCTTTAAAGAATACAGAGATTTAAGATTCTAAATAATTATGGAACAAATTCTGTCATGCACTCCTCCCTACTGTTGTTTTCTGTAACTTTCTTTTTGATAATTATTTTTAGGGTTAAAATAAAAATGGTTAACAAAAAAATTCTACGGTTGTTTTTGCTCCTAATAATTAATGGTGAAGTTCTGATTCAACAAAAGCTCACATTTTAAGATGTTGACTGTATTAGTTTTCTTGGGATCTTAATATTTTCCATTCAAAATATTGATTGAGGTATTCGTTTGAATTTACCGATATAGAGGTTTTTTTAAAGGTTACAAGAAAAGGTTATTAATTCTGATAGTATTGATGATTGAACTGACCTGAAGCTCCTACAAGACCAACCACAGATAATAGCAAAAAAAGAAGACGAAACAGAGGAGCATGTGATGTCTTCATCGCCATTGCGCTCTTCTTCTTTCAAATAAATAAATTAATAGTAACGATCGAGAACTAACCCCCAAAAAGATAACTATAGTCTATAGAGGTGACTATAGAGGTGACTTTTTGATCAAAAAAAAAGAGTCTATAGAGGTGACTTACAGAAATAAGCTTTTATATATCGATGCATAATGATGAGTTGAAGCTATGTAGTATTTAAAGTAAATTGAACGCGGTTGATAGGGTTTTCAAACTCCACTATGAAGAAATTGAACGTGGTTGGTGAGGTTTTCAAACTACACTTCTCACGAAATTTCCACTTGTCGCGATAAGATACGACTTTTTCCCTTGTTTACTTTTCAAAGTTCGCTATGCAGATGATGTTACATGGTGTTCGCAACATTCGCAATTGGTAAACATAGTGTCTACACTGACGTAATGATCTGCTTTCATTAGATGAATTTCTACGATGTGAAGATTTCTTCCACAACTTTGTTATCTAACATATTCCAAAGGCAAAAAATACAATCACCGACAAACTTGCACGAGGTGATCGGAGTCTGCATTTAGCTACAGTTTATGTTGATTCAGTTCTATTAAAGTGGTTCTAGGATTTGTAGTCTAGCTAGATTTAGAATATTTTTTTGTTAAAAAACAAGCTTTCCAAAAAAAAATTTGATTTTTTTAAGAAATATTTTTTTAAGCCATGTTCAAGATCTCGTTAGGCACTAGTTCTTTACTTGGATTGGGCTTGGCGCCTACACAAGAAATCAGAATTTTATCGAATATTAATTTGAGATTAGATTTTTTGTTTGCTTTAATAGAAAAAGAAAAAAAATAAATTGATCGATCTCTTTCTCGAAACAAACGAAAAGGAAAGAAAAGACGAAACATAAATCATGGATCAACAAATTTCTCTCGGGGACTTGCTTAAGAATAAGAAAGAGAAATCCCATGTAAATGCCATGGAATAAGGTTTTAACCTATTCATGGGGATTTCGTAAATATATTCTCTCAACATCACTTGTGGTATTTCCATTATAGTGTTCTGCAATATTTTCCAAACCATCAGAGAAGTTATTTCCTGACCAATGCAACTAATACTGGAACCAATTCAACTTGTACTCCGACCACAACTACTTTCTAAGTTATTTGTCCTTTGGACTTTGACTTTTCATTTTTGAACACTTCCCTTTCTATTTTTGGCTTTCCGGTGCTTCATGAATTTCCCAAGAGTTTAAACATTGATACAGCCATTCAATTTTATGTACTATTTTTTTATGCCAATGACACTCTAATGCTTTATTCATCTTTAATTTACTTATTAGAACCTAAATCGTTCATCAAAACTGTCTTGGCTCGAATTTCTTTATTCGGCCATTTTCATGGTCATATATCGACCATTTTCCGTTCAGCTATTCTTTGGCTTCATCAGGTCCTTATTATTATTCAGAGTTATTACAGTTCTGGTGGTTGCAAAGATGGTGAAAGTGAGAGCGAGGCAAGCTCTAAGTTCTCTTATCATGACGATGTGGGGCAGTTATCAACAGCGGCATGAGATGGCGGCGTAAGGAGCTGATCGACAGCAGTGTGAGACGGCATTGTTTGAAAACAGCATGAAGTGGTTTGAAATGATGAAGTACATAATAGTGGGAGGTTCGTGATCCACTACCAAGATTCCAAGAGATGGTGAGAAAAGATATGCATACTGCAGTAAGGCATTTCATAATAACGACAATGAGATTCATCGAACATATTCCTTGAAGACCGCTGAAAATTTTAGGTAACAATCTTCAAATTTTAGATCTAGATCTGAACAGGTGGAAATAAAGATAAGGTAGAAAACAGTGGTTAAAAGGATGATCAAAATTAAGGTAAGGTCAGGTGGGTTTGATGGGTCACACGGTTCCAGTAAGCGAACGCTGGTGACACTACAAGGGAAGTGGGTAAAGATAGTGTACGACAACGGGCTTCAGAAATCAACGGACGTAAACTATTCTCTCTCTCTCTCTCTCTCTCTCTCTCTCTCTCTCTCTCTCTCTCTCTCTCTCTCTCTCTCTCTCTCTCTCTCTCTCTCTCTCTCTCTTGCTCTACTCTCTTTTTCTCTCTTCATATAAAGAAGAGATTTATGCCATATCTAATTTTATTTTAAACATTTAAGAAGGATTGCAGTGAAACTAAAATTTCTTACTTAGTTAAACAAAAATGCAGATGAATTTTTTAACTCCATAACATCTATCTGAAATATCAAATGAAATAATAAATAAAAAGAGAGATGAAATTTGCTTATAACAACTTTAAAGATTATTCTAATTTGATCATATTTTGGTTGAATGCATATTAAGTATGAGAGCTATCCAATTACCAGAGATACAATGTCCCGTTTGATAGGAGCACAAGGTAGATAAGTGAAATGCGAAAGGTCGAAAGTAGTTGTTGCCTGGACTCTATCACCAATGACGAAAAAGTTGTTGTCTAAACATGATGATATTATTAATTGTGATACATTTGTTAATAGTAGGACTAATCAATGTTTTATACAAAATTATACATTAATTTGAGTTTTTAAGTAAATCTAAAATCTATCTAAAAGTACTATGGAGTTATATTCATCATATCTTACATTTCATCAATGGTGTGTCTCTAGAGTCCTCTGAGAGCTATCCAATTATCGGTGATACAATTTCCTGTTTGATAGGAGCACAAGGGAGATAAGTGAAATGCGAAAGATCGAAAGTATTTGTTGCACGGACTGTATCACCATTGACGAAAAAGTTTTTGTCTAAACATGATGATATTATTAATTGTGATACATTTGTTAGTAGTAGGACTAATCAATGTTTTATACAAAATTATACATTAATTTGAGTTTTTTTAAGTAAATCTAAAATCTATCTAAAAAACTATGGAACTATATTCATCATATCTTATATTTCATCAATGGTGTGTCTCTAGAGTCCTCTGAGAGCTATCCAATTATCGGTGAGATAAGTAAAATGCGAAAGGTCGAATATATTTGTTGCCCAGACTCTATCACCAATGACGAAAAAGTCGTTGTCTAAACATGATGATATTATTAATTGTGATACATTTGTTAGTAGTAGGACTAATCAATGTTTTATACGAAATTATACATTAATTTGAGTTTTTTAAGTAAATATAAAATCTATCTAAAAAAACTATGGAATTATATTCATCATATCTTACATTTCATCAATGGTGTGTCTCTAGAGTCCTATGAGACTGGTCTCTGGCGCCTATGATGTAGATTTGTGGCTTTTTCGTTGTGCCTCTTGGTTTGATCTTGTCAGAAGACTTTGGGTTTGTTTCTTGATTCATTTCTCGTGGTTAGCTCATGTGGTGCAGTAAGAGTATCTTCCAGTCTTGCCTTCAACATGGATTCACTATGACGATAGTCACAAAACTGTCCGGGCTGTTTTATTGTTTCACCTTGTAATCCTTCCAAGATATCTGGTGTGGCTTCTCAATATTTCCTCTGATGAATGTATGTTATTTAAAGCTTCGTTCGTTGGTTCTTGAAGTGGCACAAATATATGGTACGAGACGCTCCCGTTAAAGTTTTGTGGTAATTATGTGTCGAATAGAGGCAGTGGCACTAAACTCATTTGGTTTGCAAGATGAGAATGGCGGCCATAAGCACCTCTTTTGTTGTTTGAAGAGGTTTGTGTGCAACAGGATGTAGAGTGGTATGTTAGTATTTTTTACATTTTCAATATATTTCTAATAAAAAGGCATCCATATATGGTAAAATTTTATAAAGATATTTCATTCTAATATTTATACATTCATGATTATATTACTCTCTACTGTTTATGTTTTTGATTTTTTTCATATATAGTAAATACATGATACTAGTTTAGTATAATATTAATTTTAATGTTATGTTTATTTTTTAGTTTGATAATGCCGATCCATATTAATCTCAATGGTTTCATGAACTTGTTCAAGGTCTGGTTGCAAGGATCACCACATCACCTATATATTTCATACGAGGATTTACTTTTCATGCATACGGGTATGGAATATGTCAGGCCACAAGTAATTACGAAATATGTGCGAAAGATAAAACAGATTTCTACTGGATCTTACAGAATTTTTGGGTTGGAGAAGATTAAATGCGTCCTCTTCAAATTTGAATGGTTTGGCCCTCTCATCAACGAAGGTGTTCGGTTTAAAAATTTTGGTGTTGTTGATGTCAATTTTGGACGAAGATACAACATATTCAAGATTTTCATATTAGCTTCACAAACAGACAAATTAGCTTCATTCCGTACCTTTGGATCAAAGATTCTGGAATAACTTGGTTATCTCATATCAAAGTTACACATCGTGATCGAATAGTCGGCGGAGAAGAAACACCTTTACTAAAAGAATTGTGTATCAATGAAGTAGAGGTACCTGAATAAGAAACTGATTACGTCCTTCTTATTGAACCGCATAACCGTGAATATAAAGATAATTCTGAATAAATGACAGATGAAGCATGTGATGACGAGTTTGATGAAAGTAATGATCAGTGTAATGATGATGATAACTCGAATGATGAATCCGAATGATGTAATATGCTCAAACATTTTGCTTTCATATATATATAAATTTCAGATTTAATTCATGTGTGTTTGTTTGATTATGATACATGTTCTCGAAATTTAAGGATTCAAGAAATCATGTTAACAGGATAAGGCACTCAGAATTTAGGGTTTAAGGAAAATTTGGGTTTAGGGGATAATATTAATGGAATTGGGGTTTAGGGATTCAGATACAGTGCTCGTAGGGTCATCGTAATTCAGAAACACGAGATCTGGTAATTTTGTGATAACAGCTTTGTCACAACGTCATCGTAGACTAGAAGCGTGAGACATGGTAAATTCATCATAACTCAAATTTCTCCCAACGTCGTCGTATTCTGGAAACGCGGGACCTGCTAAATTCGTCGTAAGATCGTCGTATTCTAATAAACGAGTCATGGTATATTCGTCATAAAATAAAAACACAGGACCTAGTAAAATTATCGTAAATTTAGGAGGTCCTCTATTTCCCTATATAAACTCGACTCATTTCGCCCTCCCCTCCTCGTCTCTTCCTCTCTACTCTCTCTCTACTACCTCGTGCCAAAAACAAAAGGTTAGTTATTTATTTTAAATATTTAGATTTTATTATAGTTTAGGTTGTTAGTTTAGGTAATGAAACTAAATTTGGTTATGGCATTTATAGATTAGGTAATGAATTTAAAATTGTTAGGTAATGAATTTTCTGATTAGAATATTTTTTAGATGGTTCCTAGGAAATAGTCCCATTATAGCAAGATATTCGAGACATTCCATGTTGGCACATCTACTTCAGCCCCGAGACCTTCTTCAGTTCCGGAAATTAGTTCATGACCTCTCAGTCGTCTCAGAGATCTTCCCAGACATTTGCTCCCGTTGCATCACCGGTGGCTCCTCCTATTGCTCCTGACGATGTGCCTCCTTCCCTTGTGGCCGGAGTTCATCCGGATGTTCTGGTGCCGCCATGTGTACCTTATGCTCAATATACCATCAAAGATCTTCTCTCCCAGCCAGGACGAGAAGGTTTAGATGTCTTGGACCCCTATCGATCGCCATGAACTTTCTGGTATGCATTTTTCTTAATGACTTATAATTTCTATAATTGTTTTACAATATTAATTTCTCTAACACGTTAATTACTATTTTTTAGGTTTGGACTCGACGGCCGTGTGGGACCGAGCGTTTCCGAAATGCTGATTGGTTATTTTGTCAAGGCGTATCCGAATTGAACTCTGACACCGATGTACATTAGGACCACGTTGTTCAAATGTTTTACTGTAAGTTTCTATTTCAAAATAATTTATTTTTTAAATTACTCTAATATTTTTTTTTATTTTTTTTTAAGCAAAAATGGAAATTTTCCACAGCGGTCAACGAGAAGGCGAAGAAAGCGTTTGTTTCTAAGGCAAATACCTGTTTAACAAACACTGTCTTGGACTGGAATGATCTTTGGGAGTTCAAAGGTTATGGAGTGAAACCTAACTTCCTCATGAATGAGGCATGGGTTTATAATTCTAATTAGTTTATAAGAGTCAAATTTAATCATAATTGGTTTACACTTGAATAAAAACAGAAATAAAAACATAGAATAAAGACCTAGTACATTAACTTAAGAATTTTGCCCATGCTTGACCAAGTAGTCGAGATCTGCTTCCTTTCGGGCTAGTAAATGTAAGTAGTCGAGATCGTCCATATCCAAGTTGGTTCATCCCACTCCAAGCACAACTCGTACATTTAGCTCATGAATCTTATTCGTCAACAGAATGATTCTCCTATCATCCACCCACGCCCCTTTCAAGTGATCCAAGGAGAGACAACCATTACAGAGCTGTACCACCATTCTTATCACTTCGTTCTATCTCTACACCTTCCCTTTCTTTCTCAAATTCATGAACATCCAGAGAAACTTGCGCAACACTATGTCTCATCCTAAGCAACTTTACCTCTCCTTCTAGAGGTGTTACCCGATTACCCAATGAATCAACCTTTTTGTTCAAATCGTTCATTCCAGCGACAAAAATCTCTTTCATTTCATTTAAACGATATCTAAACTCATTCATCAAACAACACGCAAGTGCATTTAAATCCTTACTCCAGAAAACTCAAAAAGAGTATCTTGAATAACATAAACTGAAGAAGCTTCTACCTGAGTTGTACTGGCAGTGTAATTGATTCTGTAAAGTTCTTCAAAACAAATTTGTTTATACCCTTTACGCACAATCTCAGTCCAACCATCATTAATTACATTATCATTATCATCCCAACCACTCTCCTTGCTCATGATTCTTCACAAAAGAGTTCTCTCAGTTGGTGTTGCTTGCAAAATACTTACAATATCATGTTGATACAAATAACATAATTTAAAAACAAGTTCAAAGAAACATAGTGATAATTAATTTATACGTACATGGTATATAATCGAAAAATTTACATCAAGACATACTTTTTCTTTCTCCTTTTACATTTACACATACTTTGAACTGGTCAGGTACTTTCTTCTTTCGAAATACCTAAAAAGCCCTTAACCTAAACATAACCAAACAATGCATCTTCTCTCTCCAATCACTCCCTCCGTCTCTTCCGCCTCCCTTCTTTCCTTCACTCTCTCCAACTTATCTGATGTTAACAATGTCTCTTCTTCTTCTTCTCTCTCCCCTCTTTACTCATTATATATCTCTTTGTTCAGTAGACTTATGGAACTTAAGCATTGATTTTATTTCCATGGTTAAGAAGAAGCAAAGGTGTCTCATGGTTTCTATAAACGTGGCGGCGAAAATTGGATGATATGGATGAAATTGAAATCAAGAACATAGGTGACCAAGAAAAAATAGCAAGAATTAACATACATTTATCTGCTTCACCTCACAAACATCACTTTCAGGGAAGGAGGAGTCTTGCACCTATGACCATATGAACACAGACCCTAACCACATCTCACCAACAACCACTTATCACCAAGCCAAGTTTCACCGACCGACGTGTCACCCAACCACTTTTCACTCAACCACACTTCTCCCGACCACGAAACGCAAGAACCACCACTACGAATAAGGCGGAGGTGGTGTCCACGCCGGCGTAATTGGTCACTGACAATTTCTCTAATCCGCTGTAGTTGCTCACCAGCAGTTGCAGCCACGACTCCACCGAACACAATTCCCGCAGCCACAACGACTCTGACCATATTTTCCATGACCAAAACAAACCTACCCCCACAATTCTCTTTAAAGATGTTGTCTATGGGTCCGATGATGATGGCTCAAGATCAGTAACAACATAGATTTTTGCTAAGTCAGATGAAGTAAATGTAGAAAAATCTAAAAAGAGAAGGCAAACTTAAATTTGGGGGGAAATCGAGGGTGAAGGGAACGAGAATTTAAATCTGGAATTTGAAGTAAATATAAATCTCCATGAAATGGTTCTGAATTTAGAGAAGAAGAAAGAGATGGGAAGGAGAATTAAAAACGGAGGAAGAAACCATGAAACCACCAGATTTAATACTCTCTCTCTCTCTCTCTCTCTCTCTCTCTCTCTCTCTCTCTCTCTCTCTCTCTCTCTCTCTCTCTCTCTTCTCTATCTCCTTTTTATTTTTATTCTTAACAGGGGCATTTTCGGATCAGAAAATTCAAAAGATAGACAAAAAGTACTCCTCCAGCAGAAAGTACCTAAAGATGTTATAGACCCAACCAAAAGTAACCTTTAGTGTAATGCTCTCTATATAACCTTGGTTGTGATAAGTTTTCCATTTATTTCTTTGATATTGAAATGCTTGGTTCCACCTTTGGTTTTATACCTCATCTTGCTCATCTACGGGCTAGTAGCCTTTGCACTATCCACATTTTCACAGTAATGGTTCATCAAGAGTCTTGATTCAAGACTGGAATTGCCTAAAATGCCAAAAGCTACACAAAAAATATAATTAACAAAGTTTACCTAAGTTGTACCAAGTTATACACATATAAATTAGAAATTAACTACCAGACGAATTATGCTGCTCTTAGTACTCTTATATTTTCTTGTTATTGTAGTTACGGTTTGAACTGGATGGAGAGTACGAGAAAGCGGCAGTTATGAAACAGATGGGATGTTTGTGGAGGGCCTCTAAATCACGCTTGGTTAATCAGATTATTAAAGCTGATAACCACGCAAATCGATTGAAGTTGCGGCCAGACAATACTCCAGTGGCAGAGTGGAGGAAGTTTGTGAAAGAGAAGACTAGTAAAGAGTTCAAGGTATGAAATTGTACTTAGTTTCAAATTCATATTCAGCCAGATCTTAACACTTCTATATAGGCTGTTAGCGATGCATACAAGGAAAGAAGACGTAAGCAGATTCCTCATACATGTAGCCGTAAAGGAATGGTTAGATTGGCAGAAGATTTAGTAAGTGTATTACCTATGAACGAGCCTGAATCGTATGCAAATGTTATTTTATTTGAATTTTTTTTTTAAGAGAGCCTGACTCATTATGCAGAAAAAAGAGAGCTCAGATCCCGGTGAAGTGACGAGACTGAATGTGTGGGTCAAGTCACGAACTAAAAGAATGGGACAGCAGTAAACACGGATGCTGCTGAAAAAATAGTAATTCGTTGTTTCTTTACCTTACCCGCTTATCAGTTTTACAATAGAGTTAAACTACATAAACATAACTTCAACATGTTTCAGGAAAAGGCGAATGAGTTTATTCGGTCTGATGATCCAGGAGCATCATCCTCAAACCCAAAAGAAGACACTCTTAGTCAGATCTTAGGACCTGACAATCCTGGACGCTTGAGGGCAATGGGTAGAGGAATGAGTGTGAGCAAACTTGCTTTTTTCGAAGTGAAGAGCAAGTATGTGACTGAAATGCAACAGACACAAATTCAGTTGAAGCAGCAGGTCCACGAATTACAAGAGGCTCTTGCAAAAATGAATAGTCGAGTAAGTGCGGAAGATGAACTGTCATTTGGTTCTTGATTTTTTCAAAATGCTCACCATATTTTTATGTGAATTTACAGCGGCCAGACTCGGAGGTGGGTGAAAATTCACCACCATCAGTAAGTTCTAGTGCAATAAGTATTCTTGCTGAACTTGAACGGAATGTAACTGTTGTGTTGATTAATATTTGTAGAGTGTTAACAAAAGGACACCGCAGCCTAAGTGTATTCTATATGATTGGTGTGACAAGGAATCCAAAGTAGCAGACGGTCGTTTTCTGTCTTCTGATGTTATGGAGTTTGTTAACAATGTACCATTGGGTCCTAATTCATCTAAGGTGGTAGTTGAGACGGCTTTTGAAAAAGATGCATTTCTTTGGAGACCGGCGCCGAAGATGTACACTATTGGTCAGGCTGTAGGAGAAACTGTTGCGTGGCCTCAGGATTCAGTTCTTGTTCTTGACGAGGAGTTCTCTCCAGATGACATTCCAAGTAATGTAAGGTTTTCATTCCTCATCTCATTTTGATGTTAGGTTTCTGTTTATAAAATCTAGTTATGTGTTTCCTATGTTGGATTTATTGGTTTGACAGAGCCTAGAGACAAAGGAAATGAACAAGTGCAAACTTCTACATTGGCTAACAGATGATGAAGAAGCTGTTGCTGAAGGTCGTTGGGAGAGTCGTGATCCCAAAGCCTTGGTGGATGGCCTTCCTCTTGGACCAAATGCTGTTAAAGTATTTGTGGATGCGGTAACGGTAAGAGAGACATTTCTTTGGCGGCCAACAGAAAAACACTCAAACCTTCGTGACTGTTTGAAGACGTTTGTAGCATGGCCAGTGAGCAGAGTTTTATTCGACAATTTAGACACAAAGTCACCAAATACAGCAACTCCTCATACGCACTCACAAGTACACACTCCACCAGCTCCTGCTAAGATTTCAAAACCATATTCACAATCTCCTTCAAGCTCCCAGAAGGTAAGTCTAAGTGTATTAAAACGTTGTAATCGTGTACATGATAAAGTTTCTAACGCTTACATATTACTTACACTATTCGACATCGTTCTCTTATACAGAAGGTGAAGGAGGGTCAGAAGTGCAAACTGTTGGACATTACCGGTCAGAAAGTAGTTGTTGCAGAAGGGTGCTGGTCTTCGAACAACCCTGAGCAGTTAGTGCATTTTGTTCCGTTGGGCAATAATGCAGTTCGTGTGTGGGTTGATGTAGTCAAGGTGAATGATGCCAAGGTTTGGAGGCCTACGTCTGCAATTGAGTGTATGGAGGATGCTATTGGTACCACTATAGCATGACCTGAAGACAAAGTTGTCATCGTTTGAGGTGGATTTAGAACTGTATGGTCTTCTACTTTCATTGCTTTAGAATTACTAATAAACATATGGTACTTGTTGCAAATGAGACTTGTCTTCTACTTTCATTGCTTTGGAACTTAATTATGACATTATATTTCTATTATGGATAAGTGAAATTTCAGACTTGGTTTATTTCTTTATGAGAATATGATGTATTTATAATGAACGATTTATTGTACTTGCGAAAAGCTATTTTATTGAATGAAATAGCATACAAAATAAAAACTACAATTCATATATACATAACTCAATACCACTGCTACAACACATTATCAAATAGCACCAATGTAGAGTTACTACAACGTAATTCATGGCTACTTTACGTTGCTATTTTTCAAATATATATAGCAACCTAAAAATGTTATTACACAATTTTATATAACATGAATTATTTGTTATTAATAAGTTTAATACAGCATAACAGAACAGTTGTTATATAGTTTCCTATAACACGACTAATGTGTAATAAATAACTGTAATACAGCATAATCATAATGCTATTATAGACTGCTCTACGATAGCATCATGTTAAAACGCTATCGTATATAGGTACTCTATTATAGCGTCCAATGTAATAGCATTTATAAAACCGCTATGAATATCATATAATAGCGTTATCTGTATGCTATGAAAAGCCATATTTGTTGTAGTGGAATATTGATATCTCCAAAGGAACAACAAAGCTTGGATGTATCCATGACGATCCGAACTTCTCCAACAACCAAGAGACATCCTTCAAGTTTTCCTCGAATGCAAAACTTTCCCACGGGAATGTTTTGCACACCTATAGATCATCAATAACTCTTAGGAAAAAACTATCCACAGATGACTCTCTTCTCCAAAATTTTGGCTCAAAGGATGACGATGGATAAGAAATACATAACTGCCATCTTCGGATGCTCCCCAAATGTCTCGCTATTATTGCCAACAGCTGGTTCTCAACTTGTTTGAATGTAATCTGCTTCCCTATATCAAAATACTTGTTGATGAAGGATGAACTACTAACCCTTTCTTAGTGGTTGGGCTAAGAATGGCAATATAGTTCAGAAATGATTCCAAGTTCTCTGAGAGAGTATCGGATTGCAACGCTATTGACAAAAAACCATAACTCCATCTTCTTCTCTACATAAGCTGTCCGAAGAATGGGTATCAACATTTCAATCCACTTGTGCTTTGGATTTCTGAAATGAAAGACACTTTTAAATTACATGATAATTGAGGATGATGTGATTTCGATGCACCAATTGAAGTTGAAAGAGAAGTTATGTCTGTAGGAAATAATAATACGAGATTCCAAGAGTTTCTTTCTCATTTCAAAAATATCAAAGTTAAAGAAGCTCATTCTTTATTGATAATTTGTGAGAAAAAATATGCTAATGCTAATGAATAACTTAAGTTGATGTATTATTGTTTCTGAGTAATGTAAAGTAATTTTTAAGAGAAATACTTAAGGATAACACTAAAAAAGTTTTGGTCACAAATTTAGACTCTAAGAATCAAAATGACCAAAATGTTTCATTAAAGAGGTAAATATACATTTATACCTCTAGAGTTAACTAATCAAAACCTTAGGGTTTAGAGTTAAGGGGTGGAGATTTGAGATTGGGGTTTAAAATTTTATAGAATAAAAAATAAATATTAAAAATTTGAAAATAAAAATTTTAAAAATAGTTTTAAAAAGTATTTTCGAATTAAAAAAAGAAAATTTCAAAAAAAATTTTTATAAAAAAGTTCGAATTTGAAAACTTATAATCTAAAACTATAAAAAAAATTTATATTTTTTATATTTTTTTATATTTTTTATATTTTTTTATATTTTTTATATTTTTTATATTTTTATATTTTTTATATTTTTATATTTTATATTTTTTATTTTTATTTTTTTATCTAGGGTATTAGAGTTTTTTTTACCTATTAAATGAAACATTTTGGTCACTTTCCTCCTTATAGTTTATTTTTGTGACCAAAATTTGAAAATAATATATTTACGAGAATTGCCTTTTTTTCATACTGGATTTCAATGGTAAATTAAACCGGATAACATATTGAATTGCGGTCAAATAGGTTCGGTTCGGTTCGATGGGAAGGCCGGTTACTAGGTTCAGAGTTGTCTTGTGTCTCCGAATCTTTTGGCATCTTTTGCTTCACACTTGTGCTGCGTTCTACCAGATCCCATTCTAATCGAGAAAATGGCGCAGAAGCTTAACTTGCCCAATCTCGCCGTCCTTCCGAATGTTAACCGCTCTAGCTTCCCCTCTACCTTCACCTTCGGCGTCGCCACTTCCGCTTACCAGGTCTCCCCCGATCTTTTCATTCACTTGGCTTTCCTACAAACGTTGACTCACGAAAAAAAAAATCGAATATTTTAGCTTCATATAGAGAGGTTTTAGTCGGAAACTGGAATTGGGTTTGTCGTTATCCTTCTGGAAATGTTGATCTTGGCAAAGATGAAACTTTTGTCTAAGTGGGGCATCATTGTCTTGTCCTTCATGTAGCATTTGTGGTTTGAAGTTTTTATAGCAAAGGCTTAGCTTTTTTTTGTCAAAACTGCCATCATTTTGATTGATTTATAGATCGAAGGAGGCTGGAATGAAGGTAAAAAAGGGCCAAATATATGGGACAAGTTCACTCATCTTGAAGGTTTGTTCTTCCTTTCTTGCTTCTTATCACAACGAACGTAGACTATGTAATATTAACACTGTTTGTTCCTTGTTATTTAGGAAAAGTTCTTGATGGTAGTAATGGCGATGTGGCTGTGGATCATTACCACAGATATAAGGTTAAGAAAACAGACTTCTTTTTCTTTTTTCCTTATTTCTTCACATTGTTATTTCAATCATTTGCAGGAGGATGTTGAACTTATAGGGACATTAGGATTCAGCGCTTACAGATTTTCCATATCTTGGTCTCGCATTTTCCCCGGTATGCTCTTTATTAGCTTTCCTACTTTGTCTCTGACTGATATCCATTTAAACTGGAATATGGGTAATTGTTGTGTGGCTCTTCATCCGTCTTTTGTTACGGCTCGGTTTATTGCATTTTTGTGTGTGTTTCCTACGAGTTTTTTTATCTGTCTTTGTACTTAAGCGTCCATTTTTTCGTGGTGGTGCCTTCTTTTATATGTGATAAGTATAATCACTAATCATAGTCTAGCTTATGTGGTAGCTGTGTTTTCTTAAAGGCGTTAGCTTCCTTTTACAAGGCGTGAAATATTGACTTCTTTTTGCTTGGGGGCCATTAAATATAACCCCGCTGCAGTGTTTGTACTTGTCTGCAGGGCTCCTTGAAAAACAAATATAGGTTTGTTCATTGAAGGGCTTATTTTCTTTGAATTACATTTGTTCTAGATGGCTTGGGAACTGAAGTCAATGAAGAAGGGGTTGCCTTCTACAATAATCTAATCAATTCACTTCTTGAAAAAGGTATTTTCTCTACCCCTAAACGATCCTTTTCCTATCTGTTTACATGATCGTTTTCACAACATGATTACTATTTCAGGTATTGAGCCGTTTGTAACTCTGTACCATTGGGATCTCCCCTCACATCTCCAGGAATCAATCGGAGGTTGGACAAATAGGAAAATTGTGTAAGTAGTAATCGTACAAGACCGTTTTGATTTCTACATATGATCTTGCGAAAGTAGAAATACGTTTATTTTTTAGGTCGTATGATCCATATCTTGTGAAAGTTTAAGTTTAACTGACTAAAGCTGTTATGCTTAAGAAGACTAAGATCATGTATTCTTCCGCAATTCTTATAAGAATTGATTTTGTTGACACTAAATCTATTTCCTTATGTGCAGAGATTATTTTGGGCTCTACGCAGATGCTTGTTTTGCCAGTTTTGGTGATAGAGTGAAGCATTGGATCACATTGAACGAACCACTTCAGACCTCGGTGAATGGACACTGTATTGGGATATTCGCACCTGGGAGAAAAGAAAAGCCCTTGGTCGAACCATATTTGGTATCACATCACCAAGTTTTGGCCCATGCAACTGCCGTTTCCATATATAGAAGCAAGTACAAGGTATAATCACTAACCTATTCTCAGACCATTGTCTATTCTAGTTTTTCTTTTACTGTGGATCTTTGGTTATGGGAAGATGCGTCAAAGGTTATGTTGCTGAGATCTAGTGCCTTTATCCATGCATCTCAGTTGCTTGTTATTTATCACTGTGCTTTTTGGTTTACATATAGGAAAGTCAAGGTGGACAAATCGGTTTGTCGGTTGATTGTGAGTGGGCAGAGGCAAATTCAGAGAAAATGGAGGACAAGGTTGCTGCTGGTAGGCGAATTGACTTTCAACTTGGATGGTAAGTAAGCTGTGCATTTAGTGTGTTCTTAAGCATGAAGATAGAATCGTATTGCTGATGTGGCGTCTGTGGTAAATGGGTTTCTAAATTTTTTGAATTTTAGGAATAGCTCTTTTTCTGCAATTATGTCTCATTTTGTAATGGTAGATATTTTAGAGCATAAACTTCACTTATACTGATGGTTCCCATGATTATCTCGTTGTAATTAGTGAGCAACCAACCTATCTACATAAAGCTTTTGTTCCTTTGTGTTTAAGAAAGTTATAATATCAAACTATCGTAAACTTTGCTAGTGAGAGTAAAACATTATTACTTCCGCGAGATCCTTGAAATAACGGATTGAAATCCTTTGCAGGTTCCTGGATCCTTTGTTTTATGGAGACTATCCTGCAAGTATGCGCCAGAAACTTGGAGATAATCTTCCTACGTTTACTCCTGAAGAAAGGGAGTTTATGCTTCAGAACTCATGGGACTTTCTTGGCGTAAACCACTACACTTCGAGGTTAATTGCTCATGTCTCAAACAAAGAAGCTGAGAGTGACTTTTACCAAGCACAAGAACTGGAGAGGCTTGGTAACAAATACAAACGCTGAAATATCTTTTAATTACTCGCATCTTCTTACTTACTTCCGTCCTTCTTAGTACTCATCTCTTTTTATTTTCTGCGCATAGTTGAATGGGAAGATGGAGAGCCAATAGGTGAAAGGGTAAGAACTACTCTCTTCTTAGTCTCCGGTCAATCTAATCACTCTATATTCCAGGACATATGCTAAAGGCAATGTATGCATGAGCCAATAATCAACTAAACAAATCTGTGACAATTACAGGCTGCTTCAGATTGGCTTTATGTTGTACCCTGGGGAATCCGGAGGACTTTAAATTACATCAGCAAAAAATACAACCACCCTCCAATATTTATTACTGAGAATGGTACGTACTTTTCCTTGTAACTCTGGTGTTCAGTTTAATATGGTACAGTGCAGAGTCTTTTAAGAAGAGCAGAATATGTTTGTTGTCCATGTTTTTGTTGAAATTTGTTTCTCAAGTTAAGTGAACACTTAGTTTATGTTATATCGCACTTCATTTATATGCGTCCTGAGCTTTGGTTCTCTTGGTGCAACACGACAGGCATGGATGATGAAGATGACGGATCTGCTTCTATGCATGAGATGCTAGACGATAAGCGTAGAGTTGCCTACTTCAAGAGTTACCTTGCCAATGTCGCTGAGGCTATCAAGTGAGCCAACGTGTCTCTTTATTCATATATTTATTTACTAGAAGTTTATCAAGTCAATGTACATTTTACAAGAAGTTGAGACCGAGTTATGTTAATTTGGAAAAAAAATGAAACAGAGACGGAGTGGACATAAAGGGATACTTTGCATGGTCTTTGCTGGACAACTTCGAGTGGGCGCAAGGGTTCACCAAAAGGTTCGGTTTGGTATATGTGGACTACAAGAACGGTTTGTCTCGTCACCCAAAATCTTCTGCTTATTGGTTCATGAAATTCCTGAAGGGTGATGAAGACAACAAAGGTAAAAAAGATTGAAAAAACAGGAAAAGTAAAGCCAAAGCTATGACTACATTTACATGATTTGCGTTGTGTTGTTATAAATTTGTACCAAATAGATTATTATGATGGATGGTAATATGGAATAGAGCCATAACAAACCAAATTACTTGGGTTCTTCTTTGGTTTCAAACTCATATTCTGACTAAAGTTTATCTTCTTCTTTAGATACCCCAAACAAGTGACATTGATATCTGTGTTGTGATTAAACATATGATCTAACAATACTAAAAGGGGAATAATCTCAAAGCTCAGGGCATCCACGTAGGATTAATAAAATCATCCAATCAGAAAGGTCTAATTCGCCATGTCACTGCTTTCTGTTCGATTGAAGAATCTGAGCCTTTGTTTGGGCTATCTTTACATTGGCCCATTATCCTTGTAACCCTTATTTCGGTGAAAGCGTAGAGCTGAGCTACCCAAACTTTTCAACTTCATCTTCACCCGTTTCTCTGTAGTTTCGTTTCCCTTCCACCTCCTTATCAATCAATGACGCTCTTTAATCTCTTCTTACTGTTTCGTTTTAACTCATCTATTTTTCCTCATATATAAATTGCTTCCATATCTTCGTCAATACTTTCTTCGAAGCAAACCCGAAAACCTAAATTGAAGAATCTGAAGCCATGGCGATGACGCTGAGGAAGCTTATGAGGTAAGACTTTCACAATACCCTACTGTATTTTTCCTTTTGTGACTGTTCCTTGAAGAAGTAATGTCTCTTTAGACATCTCAATTTGTCATGATTGGGATCATTCTGATGCAACTATCACATTGCTTAATGATGTGAACTGCACGAAGGATAGAAATAGGATCCAGCTTTTAGTCTGTACAGAGAGAAAGAGAACTGAAGAAGGATACTTTGATACTGATGGAAACTCTGTAGAAATTGTTAGAGACAAAAAAAGTCTAGGTGTGAAATATTCATATTTTTCGTTTGTAAAACGTATCCCCAGTTTTTGTGCTTGATAAGTTGTTTTACATTGTTTTTTTCTTTTCTGAATGCATGTCAGTATTGACGTTAAGCCAGTGTACATGGGCCGATGTCCTTCAAAAATCTTCGGGTACGTTTATATATTCCTATCCCTATCTCTATCGCTTTGAACTAACATTAACGAGGTCGGTGTGTCTTCACTTGGAGGTTATGACGATGGATTAACACCAATGACCTCTTCCAGTTGAACTTAATTCTTCCAAAGGAAACTCTTCCTCAGAGCTTCACAACATTTTACCAGCACACGCTTCTTCGAGAAACTTATATAAGAAACAATCCCAGGTTCTTCTTCTCTTTTGTGTCTTCTATATATACAATTTTCTTTAGCTGAGACAGTATCTCAGCACAAGCAACAGGGATCAGGTGGCATAAGCATATACACATACGGTGATGTCCCCTTAACTAACTCGGCAGAGGATAGCAGCTAGCAGCTAGAATTAATGACTTCTTTATTTGGTAGTAAACCCAAAGAATCAAATGTTGAAGCATCTACATATTTTTATCTCTGAGTTTCTTAGTTTTTTTTTTGTAAGGGTCTTACAGGTTTGGCAAGAATCCTGAGACGATGAAGACCATAGTTGGACTTGGCTCTATATGTTGAATATATGGTTGCGTTTCACTTTAGCGGTTTGGTTTCGTTCTATTATTAATTATGCTAATCGTGTTATAAATCTAGGAGGACAATAAAGATGAAGCAGAGTTTGGGATGTATTGTATCCAACAATGTCTCAGAAAATGGTACGAGAGACAAGTGCGTTGATTCTTCTGATAGCTTGCTTTCCCTTATAATTTCGTCCTTTTTTTAAAAAAAATCGCAGGGATTAGTAAATGGGAGAAGCTGACATACAAGCAGAAACTGAAGTAAATCGACAGATACAAAAACGTTATGGTACAGAATTCAAAAATCTAAAATCTAGATATTTCTTTTCAACTCCTTTTCATATTTCTCTATTCTTCCATTTGAAATGTGAGATATTTTGTTTTGGCTTTTCTACAAGTTTTTTTACTGTTTTCTGAATTTCGGCTTGGTTTAGAATACAATTGTGATCTTTGTATTTTGTTACTGAAGTTCTTTCTACATGTTTGTTTCTTAACTGTCTTTTAAGGTTTCATTCTTCAGGGTTAATAGATCTCAAAACACCAATAGCTCTACCTGGTCGAGTTCAGGTTAAGCGTTTCGACCATTCTCTTATGCGAACTTGAAATTCTTCAAAGCATGAGTTACCTGTGATGTGCCTAATGAGAGGTTTAACGATGTGATTAACATGCTGAGGATGAGTTTACATTAGCGGCGGTACCAAGAGCTTCGCGCCATGGATATAAGTTGTGGCGTTCTCTTTGTGGAGTAGAGCTACTAAGCTTTTAGCCTTAATATGCTAATCATTTTTTGAACTTCCATTTTGTATGTGTAGTTTGATTTTCTTTTGAAAGTGTGATTAAATGTCAGCTTCAAGATTTATCCCCTCTCATCGTGTTCTTTTTTTTCCCACATAATTAGTCTCATACCTTTCTAATGCCAAAGATTAAATAGATTAACAAAGTTTAATGGATCTCTCACCATTGTTCCTCTTTCTCTTTGTTTCCGGTGAAAAACATGTATCACTTGAATATCGATTTTGAGAACAAGATTTTAGATTTTATACAATAATTGAATTTAAAAAAGCCTTAAAATGATTAAATTTCTGTGTATTTTATAATCAGAGATAACTCATGTTGATTTGTCTCGACTATACAAAGCGGCTGGGCATTTGTGTTGCCGCCAAGAGGAAACAACACAATCACGAGTCCATATTCTGATGAATGATTGTGCTGCTTTCAACTAAGCTAAATTGTTAATCATTTTATTACTAATAATGAAGTTCTTATCATCTTATGTACAGTGTTAGAGAATCTCCATGTATTCTTAAAATCTATATGGATCATAATTATAAGACTACACAAATGCTCGGCCGTTTTGTATATAGCCGAAACAAATCAACATATGAGTTATCTGATTATAAAATACACAGAAATTTAACCATTTCGAGGCTAACACAAGTGCTCTCTATTTATCTCACATGTTTGCTCAGCATCCCATATATTTTTGGGTGGAAAAAAGATGACAAATTTTGAGTTTTAATACTTGCAAATTTGATATATGATTTATATTTTTATATCATAGGCATGATATATGTGGATTATATATTAAAAACAAATATATTATAAACTGAAACAAACATGTGTTATATAACATCATTTGTTGTTACATAGTATATACTAATTATTATTTATGACATTATTGAAACTATTTATATTTTACTTTTAATATGCCTTTTTATAATATAATCCCATTACATTTAATTTTCAATTGATCTAGCTTGGAGGTGGAATTAATTTATTAACATGAGAAAAATAGTTATTGTAATAATATTAAAATCTGGTCTCTTATAAATAAAAAAAATATTTTAGTTATTCTTTCTTTATAATTTTTTCAAAATCTGATTGAAATAGAAATCAAATAGAAAAATATAAATCCTTACATTTCACTTATTTTTTTTAATTTAATAATTTTGTGGTCTTTTCAACACAAACCAACAAAGACAAAACAACCAAGAGTCCAAATAGCAACATGCAGAACAACTGCAGAAAAAATACGGTGTGATTCTAATAATAACGAAAATGTATAGATACATAGGTATATGCAGAGATTTATGTTACTATTAATTGTGGTGTTGTGCGGTTAGTCACCATTCAAATTGAAAAACAATTAGATTTACAAATATTAAATTACCATTTTATTCAATTTTAATTAATTTCAAATTGTAATAATGTATCTTTTCGAAGTTACAAGAAAATAATGTTCTTTCTTTATTACACTAGCATTATATATAGATTCTATGTACGCAAATAAATATAATATAACAACATAAGCTTGCTTTCCCCGATTCAAGTAAAAACTTTTTAAGTTATCCACCAAAGCAAATTAATTAAATCAATCAAATTGTTAGAATACAGCAAATTAATATATAATTTTATTTTAAATTAAATTATTTAAAAAGTATATTTTCATTAAAAACAAAATAATAAATAAGTAAAACTGATTTGATGGTAATTTTTATGACATATATATATATATATATAAGCTTAATATGGAAAAAAAATCTTAAATACAAAAAACTCTAAAAATTAACAAAAAAAATCATAGTAAAAATTAAACTATGATATCACTTGAAAGCTTCTTACACAATATTAAAAAAATATTTAAGCGATAACTAGACAAATTTGATTTTTTTAACCAGCCAAAAGTTTATTATTAATTAGTATCAGTTATTTCAAGATGTTTAAGAAAGGATGAACAAAAAAATATGATAGACATAAATGATATATGAACTATGAATAGTACTTTATAAAGCTGATATAGATAACACATCTACACATCCGTTTCCAGTCTTTTTTTATGCCTAAACTCAATTTCTTCAGAGCAGTTATTCCACAAAGAGATCGTATGAAATATTGTTTTGATATTCATATTTGTTTATTGACTGCTAAGAAGATTGATAATTGTAAAAATCTCTCTTTCGAATATGATATGTCTATAACCGAGTTCCCAACATGAGACAAGTTTATTTAAAAAGTAAATAATTTCATTTTTCTTATATTATATAATAAATATATATTATTGACTGGTAATAAAAATATTGTTATTCATCTATCACAAATATCTATGCAAATATGTGAATCAAGTACAACAATCAAACAACATAATGATTTCCACAAAGAAAATTTTAAAAATATATTTATGTTATATAGTCTTATTTTATATTCTTTAAATAATATAATACAATATTAGACATTTTTTTTTTAGAATTGAGAAATACATATAATATTTTATCCGCGCGTAGCGCGGTTAAAAAATCTAGTTATTATAAGGACTAGAAACGGGTGCATTTGATAAAACATATATGAGTATTTATTAGGTATATATATATATATATATATATATATATATATATATATATATTTATTTATAACTGACGGTCTAATAGTAGTGTTATAAATGATAATCTATTCTATTAAAAGGGAAGCATTCTTAATAAATCTACTTATAAAGGTTGTTTGGACCTATTAATTAGAATTTAGTTATACATTATTTAATCTCTACACATAGCATATCCTAAATAATATAAGAGAATAGTTATAATCTCCTGCATTTTAGGAAAGATCAGTTAATTGCAATATTTACACAACTATATTTTTTTTTTTTTTGTCCCCATCTTCTAAGATCAAGTGGTAGTCGGGTTTGAGTCGTTCCGAAGAGACGCTCTGTCCGACTGAGTCTGATCAATATGGGAAAAGAGAACACCGCTACATCTTGCTTCCTTGGCGAGAGAATCTGCACGAGAATTTCTTGTCCTCGGTATGCGGCTGATACTGAACTCCAAGAAACCGGCTCGTAAAAGTCGAAAGGAAACTAACTCGGAGGCAAAAGCCGGCCAGTCAGTAGGGTTCGAAATCATGTCCACCAGGTCCGAACAGTCAGTCTCGATATGAATCACGGTGTACTGTAACTCTCGTAAGCAGGACATCGACCATATGAGTCCTTCCATCTCTGCATGGAGAGCTGATAGGCTTTTCCTGCATCCTTGTAGGCCAAATCTTTCGACTCCCATTTGATCCTTGTAGAACCACCCTAAGCCACTAACCGTGCTATTCTCGATCCATGATGCATCGATTTGGCAGGTCGGACGTTGGGGGTCCACAGAAGCAGTCGAAACTAGTGACGGAGTAGGATGTTGCTCCTCTTCTTCTCCCTCCTCCAGTAAATTTGCTTTCCTCCAACAGTCAGCTTCGAGGGAAGCTAGCTGGAGGGTATCCAATGGGGAGATATCCTTACCATTGAAAAATTTATCATTGCGAGCCTTCCAAATGTACCATAAGATCCATGGAAAAGTCTCAATAAGTGGTTCCCTAGGGGCCACGTTTCTCTTCTTCCAAAAAAGGAAGTTCATGTTTTGATAAACAGAGGTACTCGGGAAGTAACCCGGAAGGGACGGATAGTCCGATAAAGCCCACACCTGGAGAGCCGGGGGGCATTCAAAGAGGAGGTGATTAATGGTTTCCTCAGGGTCACCGCATCTAGGACAGCTCCTATCGGTTCCCAAGTGTCTATATGCAAGTCTTTCGGCTGTAGCAATACATCCTGTCAAAGCTTGCCACATAAAGTGTTTCATCTTCCCGGGAGCGGGGATACTCCACACATGGCTCTGTAAACCAGTGATACTTGGTTGTACAATCTGAGCTTCGTCATCACATGGTTTAGTCTTCTGTAAACGTTGATATCCTGATTTTACTGAGTAAACGCCCGACTTTGTAAAGTTCCACGCATACCCATCCATAGACCACGTATTACTTGGTCGTAGTTTGAGTATTAATGGGATATCCTCAGAATGAAAGTATTCTAGTAACAGGTTAGTATCCCAATCCCTTGTATCACGCCTAATGAAGGAGTGGACAAGGAGTTTTGGGTGTCTATGAGTGATTTGATTGGATGGTCTCGGCGGGCGAGCCTCAATGTCCGGAATCCAAGGCTCAGACCAAACACATGTGTTTTGTCCTGCTCCAATAGTCTTTCGTAGGCCTGATTTGAGGAGTGGTTTTGCTGCCATAATGCTACGCCAGCCATATGAGGGTGAGTAGACCTTCCGATCTTCCAAGGGGCTTGATCGATTATAGTACCGTCCTCTCAAGACTCGAGCAAGCAGAGACTTTGGAAACTGGATCAATCTCCAAAGTTGTTTTGCTAATAGGGCGATATTAAAGTCGTGTAGGTCCAAAAAACCAAGTCCACCTTGATCATGTGGAACACATATCTTGTCCCATGCAATCCAGTGTAATCCTCGGTTGTTTTGGCTCGAGCTCCACCAAAAGTTTGAGATAGCACTCTTTAGTTTCTCCACAATGCCTTGTGGAAGCAAGTAGCACGACATATTGTATGTCGGCACAGCTTGCGCCACAGATTTTATTTGAACCTCTTTACCCCCTTTCGAGAGTAATCTAGCGGACCACGAGGTAACACATCCATTAAGACGGTCTTGTACGTAAGAGAAAACTTTCATCTTAGAGCCACAAATTTGCTCTGGGAGTCCTAGGTATTTGCCCATCCCACCTTCAGTAGTAATCCCAAGAACAGCCTTTATATTCTGCTTTATGTTTTGATCGACCTTATTTCCAAAAATGATGGAAGATTTAGTCGCATTTAGTTGCTGTCCCGAAGCTTTTCCATATGAGTCCAAGATGTCTAAAATTTCCTTGCACTGTCTCACTTCTGCTTTGCAGAAAAAAAGGCTATCGTCCGCAAAGAGAAGATGAGATATCCGGGGGCTGGCCCGAGCCACACGTAGTCCTAAGATGCGCTTCTCATCCTCCGCTCCTTTAAGAAGGGAGATCAGAGCTTCAGTGCACAAGATGAAAAGGAACGGGGATAATGGGTCTCCCTGCCTCAAACCTCTCGTGGGTATAATTTTACCCCTGGGTTCTCCATTAATGATCACTTGATAGGAGATCGATGTAACACAAAACATAATAAGATCAACCAACTTTTCTGCAAACCCCAAACGCAGCATTAAGGTCCGGATAAAACTCCATTCCACCCTGTCGTACGCTTTGCTCATGTCCGTCTTGATGGCCATAAATTCTTCTCTAGCTCTGGTGTTTGTCCGGAGGGCGTGGAAGTTCTCTTGCGCAAGTAAAATATTATCTGTGATCAAACGTCGTGCCACAAAGGCAGATTGAGTCTCCGAAATCAGCTCAGGAAGAACTCTCTTGAGTCTCTTAGATAGCAGTTTCGATATGATCTTGTAACTAACGTTACAGAGGCTAATAGGTCTGAACTCCGTCATTTCTCTCGGTCTTTCCTTCTTTGGGATCAAGCAAATGTTGGTCTGATTTAGTCTCGGGTCAAAATTTCCATCATTAAAGAAGTCTTTCACTAGTCTGATGATATCTCTTTGCATAACATGCCAAAATCTCTGAAAAAGTCTACTCGTCATACCATCTGGGCCTGGAGCTTTCTCCGGTTTAATATCAAATAAAGCTTTTTTGATTTCTTGCTCCGTCGGTTCAGCTGTAAGAATGTCATTTGTTGAAGCAGAAACTTTATTTTTTATGAAGCGCAAAGAGGCGTCCATATCTGTAGGTATAGAGGTAGAGAAGAGATCTTGGAAATATTCGACAGCCACCTTTTCTATTCCATGATCGCTCTCTACCATCCTTCCCTCTTTATCCTTGATACAAATGACACGATTCCTAGCTCGTCTTTGTTTTGTGATCCCATGATGGAATTTTGTATTTCTATCACCTGCTCGATGCCATTGTGTTCTACTTTTTTGTTTCCAATATTCGTCCTCTTCTCTGAAAGCAGTAATAAGTTGACGTCGTAATCTTCTAGCTCTTCCAGAGTAGTATGGTCATCTTCCTGGGCTTGATCAATTTTATTCTTCAGCTCTTCAATAAGTCTTGCTGAATTTGTTGGATTATTCTTTCGCCAAGAAATTATGTTTCGTCGGCAAGAGGCTACTTTATGGTGAAAGTCCATATCATGGGCTTCACTGAAAGGGCCCCAACCTGAAACAATTGCCTCTTTAAATCCGGGTTTGCCCAGACATCTTTTGTCAAATCTAAAACTCTTCTTCGATCTTCTGTATACGGATTGTATACGTGCTAATACTGGTCGGTGATCTGATCCCCAAAGCTGTAAAAACTCCACATTTGTGGCCGGGAAGAGTGAGTGCCATTCTTCATTCGCCACGGCTCTGTCTAGTTTACATTTGACTTTTCCGGATCGTCTCTTTCCCACCCACGAAAATGAGTTTCCCTTATATGGAAAGGCAAGCATCCCACAGTTATCCAGCATGGTGCGGAAGGGGAGGAAAGAATTTTCCGGTCTCCTCCTTCCTCCTCTCTTTTCATGGTTTCCCGTAATCTCGTTGAAGTCACCAATCATAAACCAAGCTTGGCTCCGGTTTAAACTCATTCGTGTTAGTCGTTCCCAAACCAAATCACGATTTCTTATAACCGGATCACCATAAACAAAGGTCATATAGATAACATGTCCTTCAAAAGTAGATTCAATATCAATCATGTGCTCGTCCGCATACAAAATAGAAACAACAGGATCATCCATATAAAAAAGAGCTAAACCACCGCTACGACCACGTGGATCGACGGTGTAGACTCGATCATAACCATAAGAAGCTTGCACATCTTGCAAAAAGGATCGATTGTTTTTTGTCTCCGATAAAAATAAAAACCTAGGTAGAAAACATTGATGAAGTTCTTGAAGATGTTCCTTTGTCAATGGAGCTCCAGCTCCTTGACAATTCCAAGCAATAGTATTCATCACGGGACTTTCGGTGGCCTTCCGCTTGCCACTTTAGAATTGGTGTTCTTTAGTAAAACTGCCTCGCGGGCTTTTTTCTGATTAGCTGATGGAGATGGGCCTGGTTGTCTTACTTTTGATCCATTTGGCCCTGGGCCTGCTGTGAGGGACTTTGGAGAGCCAAGCCCAGCTTTGAGATTACGTTGTCTTAGCGAAACTCCAAAGGCCGAAGGACTACGCGACCCTCTTTTTTTCTTCATCGATGCAGAAGAACCTGAGACACGATCCGATGAAGAACTGGCCCCTTTCGTAGGAGTCTTGTTCTTTGCGTCGACAGTGGATTCAACGACCTTGCCCAAGCCAGAGCCGTCTGTGATTTCAAGGGTCGCTCCTCCGTCTGCCCTTTCGATTCCAGAGTCATCGATTTGGAGGTGCTTCTCGTTTTCAATCCTTAGCTCCTCGCCAAGTAGATCATCCTCCTCCATCAAATCAATATCTTCTTCTCCAAAATCATTGCCATCTACATCCCCAAAGTCATTCCCATCATCCAACCAGTCTTCTTCTTCCAGGATTCTCTCAGTGAGTGGTAAAGTACTGTTGTTTGGACTCTGTGAGGGGCCTTTTGTGTTCATCGCTTCTTCAGTCATAGAACCATCCTCTTCTAGTGTCATATCATACCAACTTTTAGGTGTTTCCTTGATTGATGTATCTTTGGCCAGGGTGATAGGTAGATTGACCGAAGGTGGGTGTGGAGGAGCTTCAAAAAATAAGCTTTTCCTAGCAGAACTTCCCTCATCTGAAACCTCATCTTCATCTAAAATTTTTTCTTTTTGTTTCAGGTCTGTGAAAGCTTTCTTTTGGAGGTTTAGCCTGAAGGGTCTGTCCCTGGTGAGTTCTGGAGAAACTGTAGCTTGTCTTGTTGGTACAGCAGTGGGGATGGGCTCTGATTGCTGGGGGAGAGCTGCAACAGGAAGAGGTTCACGAGCAATCTCCTTTGCCAATTCCCGAGTGTCGGTCTTGCTAGGTGAGATTTCTCTATCTTTTCCTTTGTCTCTCTCCCTGCGTGATGCCTCCCTTTGTTTGCTTGAGAGAAAAGACTCATCATATCTTCGTTTATTATAGGAGTCACGGGTAGGCGGATCCCTTTTACGATCAACAGGTTTGCTATCATGTCGGTGATCATATTTGGAGGATGGGCGATGGTCAACTCGTGGATCATACCGAGAGTCAATGCGTTTCCAAACGCTATCTCGGGTGTCCTTGTGAGTGTCCTCCCCACTGCGTCTGTCCTTGAAAGGTTGAGGTAATGGCCGCTTAGAGGTTTCTCCTTTTCTTTGAGCATCAATTCTGTTAAAATTTGGATGGTCCCTATCTCCCTCCAGTCTTGAGCTTTTCTCTGTTCTTTCAGCTTCAGAGAGTTGTGGGCAAGACTCCACCTCATGAGAAACATGACGACAGTGCCTGCAGTAGCGGTGGAGGTTAGAGTAAACAAGCTTTACCGGGACGATCTCACCTGTGGGCAGCTGGGCGCGGAGGGCAAATCTCAGAGGGCGGTCCATGTTTATTTCAACCTGTACTTTAGCAGCTCTAGCATCAATAAGCCCCACATTGCCAAGCCTTTTGCCCAGAGAATCGAAAATAGGATCCATCCAGAAATGTGTTGGGATGCCGCTGACACTGATCCAGAAAGTCATGGTATTAGGGAAGATGTCGCCAACATGAGGAATCCACCGTTCCAAAGCAAAGGCCCATTTGTTGAAGTGGCATGGCCTCTTGTTTAGGACTTTAACAAGGTCAGCCTCTGACTCAAAATCAAACTGGAATCTGTGGTTTCCTAGATCCAGTCCTCTAACCCTTCCTTCTACATCCCAAATGTTAGGTCGAGGGAGTAGAGAGATGAGAGCCTCGACGCTGCGCCGTTCCGTGTTGAAGATTCTCCCTACCAGACTGAGTTTGAATTGAGCAATCAGCTCGGAGTTATCGACGTTTGGTAAGATGACAAGGTCATCATCCTCTTCATCTTGTTCTACACAACTATATTTATAAATGAAATCTTCTACGATTGCCAAAATGATATTTTATATAAAAATAACCATTATAAAAATATTTTATCACCCAACGTCATGATTGTTATGTTGCAACATCTATACTATTAAAGCATGATCCTATTTTAAAAATTTAGGATTCTACCCTTGAATTTTAATCATATTTACAAAATAATAGAAATATCTCATATTTATGGTAACAAATAAATTTTCTTTACAAACCAAAACAAAACCATAATGCTAATTAACTATTAGCACTTACTATAGGTAAAACTTTATCATATCCATAGCAAATTTTTTTCGACTAGATTTTTTTTTGAATAATTAGATATTTTTAATCATATGAAATATACTTAATTTTGCGGATAATAAATAAATTAAACTAATATAATTTATTTATTAGATACAAATTAATTGAAGTGTTTTTCGTAGTGTATTTTCCTAATATGAGAAATAAAAAAATCATAAACTTTCCATTACAATTTTTATAGTTGAGTTTTATATGGTGGAACAAATATATGCATCTAAGTAAATAAATAAATAAATAATAATTAAAAGTTAAAATCTGCAAAGAATAATATTAAAATATGCAATGTGAAATATCATTCATTTTTTCAACTTATATAATAGTGTTTTTGTATAATTGGAACAAATATATGCATCTAAATGATCAAATAAAATATTATCAATAAAAAATAAGATGTGCAAAAATAATATTAAAATATGTAATGAGAAAATATCTTTAGTATATAAATATAATTATTTAGAATAAATTAAAATTAATACAATATTTTTCTAAACAATTAACTTCTTTAAAAATAATTTCATAAATATAAATATAAATTTTTATATATCATATCTAATATCTATGATTATAACATAAACAATCAGTAAATTTTAAATGTATATGGTTATCATATATAAAAACACATAATCTTATAATTTAAAATAAAATTTTATAATTAAAAAATTTGTAGAATTTTAAAAGAGAATTAATTCCGCGCTTTTTAAAGCGCTGGTCAAAATCTAGTTGTGGCTAGGTCATGCAATTACCGCAATAGTCATTGCCCAATTTCTCAGATTATTACAAAAATTAATTAAAGGCTTAATAATTTTTTTAATTTTTATATATTTATACAGCATAATAGACCTATAATAATAATAAATAAACCAATATGAATTTTATGGTTAATATTATTTAGAATATTTTAATTTATTTTCTACAGCAAAAGTATAAAGTTTGCTAGAATTTAGAAAACAATATATTATTTTGTAAATATTAATATCCGTTCATGAGTTTTCAAAATTTTATTTCGGTTATAAAATTTTCTACTAATCATCATTTTAGTTTTTTCTACTACTTTTACAAATCCACAGATATCAAATTATACAAAAGAATTTACGAAAGTATATATATACATATATTTAAGATGAAGAACTGAACTACGGCAATAACTAAAACTTATTAATTATAAGTTAGAATATTTTAAATTTATATTTTCTACATCTAAAGTATAAATTTACTTAGAATTTACAAAAAAAAAAAATTATTTTGTAAATATTAATATCTGTTCATGAGTTTTCAAAATCTTATCTTCGTTTATAATTTTTTTTAACTAATCATCATTTTCGTTTCTCTACTGTTTTTACACATACACAAATATCTAATTATACAAAAGAATTTATGAACGTATCTGTGTCAGCAAAAAATATTATGGTTAAATTCGGGAAACTAAATACAATTCAATATACCCAAGTAATAACAAAAAAACTAGATATATACATATATATATATATCCAAATTAGATGTCTAATTAAAATAATACAAATTATTTAAATTAAATCATACATATAAATTATAAAATAAGTAAATTAAATTAGAATATCAGTAATTTTACTATATATTTGTTTTTTAAATATTTTTATCCATGCATGAGCACAAGAAAATCAACTAGTTATTATTAAAAAAATTAGAAGTTTAAAAGTGTAAATGACTGTTACATTGATGGTTTTTATGCATTTCCCTTATACATTATAACCTCTTTAAATTAATAATCTATAAATTAATATACACTAAAAATCTTTATAAAATAATATAATTTTATAGTCCCAAATTAAATTTTTGGTTCAATTCGTATATCGATAAATTAATATTCGATAAATTAATATTCTATAAATTAATAAAAAAATTATAGTTTTTGTTTAGTTCCAACATTATTAATTTATAGATGTTTCACTGTATAATATCATCAGATAAGTTACTATAATATCTTTTTTGAGAAAAATTACTATAATATCTTATAAAACAACATATCATTGAACATTTGTTAAGGCTGGTAGAGCGTTTCATCGAATTTTGTTGTTGGCTGTTCTATTATTCAAATGCTGTAGTTTGAGTAATATAATAGTTTTTAATGTAAATTGAACAAAATACATGATACTTTAAACATAACACATTTTATAGTGGCTTCCTAATTTCTAACCTTTGTATATCTAACAATTCAACTCTTCAAAATCTCAGATCAGTAAACAGTGTGTTATCCTGAGTAGTAGGTAGCACTAGTTGACTTTTACACAACTATTGAAAGACGAATAAGAAACGTACAATTAACTAAACATTTTAAAAGTAAAAGAGCCGTTGCACCTTAATCGACACATTAGTCATTTCTTCCTTTAAGCCACCATATAACGGTCATATTTTCAAATAGAAAAAGAAAATTGGACCGTTAATCCCAACAAATTATCAGCTTTATCGCTTCTCAATTTTATTCCGTATGCAATGTCAATGTCTATATAAAATCCTAAAACCAAGTGAATTGATACGAACAGAAAACAACTTACATAAAAACAAAAAAAGAAAAAGAATATCTCTCCTCTCTTGTCAAAGTTTGTAAAACAGTTAAACAAGAGAAATGGGAATCTCAAGATCTAAAGGAAACACACACAACATTTTCCTACTCTGCAACTACATCCTCTTAGGCTCCGCTTCAAGTTGCATCTTCCTCACAATCTCCCTCCGTCTCTTCCCTTCTCTCTCCGGCATCTCTCTCATCTTCCTCCACACTCTCACCATCGCCACCGCTGTCACCGGCTGCTCCGTTTTCGCCTCTTCAACGGCCGCAACCACAAGCGACAGACTGTACGGTGCACACATGGTGGCCACGGTCCTCGCCGCCATATTCCAAGGGGCAGTTTCTGTTCTGATATTCACGAGAACAGGGGATTTCCTCAGGGTTCTGAAATCTTATGTTCTGGAAGAAGACGGAGCGGTGATTCTTAAACTCGCCGGTGGTTTGTGTATAGTGATGTTCTGCTTAGAGTGGGTTGTTCTTGTGTTAGCGTTCTTGTTGAAGTACAGTGATTATTTGGATGAGAGCGTTGTAGATGATGATGATGGGAAGTTCCAGAGGCAAGAAGAAGATCTCAAGGATTGGCCTTCCTACCCTTTTCAACTCAAGCTTTGATTTCAATTCAATGTTTTTTATTTTTGGTACTTTGGATACATTCTTTGGTTGATTTTATATATTTATGTTTGTGAAATGGCAAAAACTATCTATATATCATCATGTATGGTTTGACGCTTGTTATTTGATAATTTTGTCATAAATAAGATCAGTGTATATTTTGAACTCATATATTTTCAAAAACAGTCACTTCTCCGTTCTCTTCTGAACTTGTGAATCATCAAAGAATGAGAGTTATGAGATTGGCAAAAGAAAAACAAAAGTTTTATTTTTTGTGTTTGTTTTTAAAATTTAAATGTGGAAATAGAAACAAATTTGAAAGGGAATAACCGTAATTAATCAAAATTATCACTCATATCTTGTAAACCGAATTTTACCGGTTATGAGATTTAAACCGAGTGAGTGGCAAAGACACATGGTGCTTTATCAGTTATATAATGTGTGTCGGATAAGCGTTGATCCAATGTATAAGGCTAAGAAACGTTTGAGAATGATGATGATATCTTCGTCTACAACGTCCACCCAAAATGCCACGTCAGCAACATCCACACTCGTATTAACCAATTATAATTAATTTTTTTAAAAAATATTCCAAAAGAAACGGAAACAGAAAAAAAAGGAAGAAGAGAAGAAAAGATGCTGAACAGAACAACACTTGTTTCTTCTTCCTCAGTTTCTCTCTTACCAAACTCCAAACCTTTCTTCTCCGTCAAGGCTTTCTCAGGATTTCGTTCTTCCTCCTTCTCCGGCGGCTTCATTCGCAGAATCGATCATAAGCCTCTGCGTGTGATGACTCCCAATTTGACACCGAGAGCTATGGCGGCACAGCAGCTCGAGAACGCCGATCAGCTCATCGATTCCGTTGAAACTTTTATCTTTGACTGTGACGGTGAGTGTCATCAAACAAAAGAATGTTAATTTGGTAATTCTTATTGTTTTGGCACAAATCTACGACCTGTGTGTTTTGCTTCTAAACTAGTATGCCTCTTTCGCTCAGAACATATTGAGCTTAGAAAAGTAATGTTAAAGGTTTGATATAATGTCATTTGATAATCACTTAGTTGAGATAGATAATCCCTAGAGGAATGTTAGTGTGTTACACTGGGGAGAGAAGGAGATGCTGTTATGATTGTTTTAAACTATATATATATATATCAACCTTGTAGTACACATTGTAGTTCAAAATAGAATGCTACAGGTTTTGGGATCAGGATAAATCGTTATAATGAGGATATTTTGATATCTATCTTCTAGGCGAAAAGTGGTGAACCATGTGTTTGTTTTGTAGGAGTAATTTGGAAAGGAGATAAACTGATTGAGGGAGTTCCCGAAACTCTTGATATGCTCCGTGCCAAGGTTGGTAAGCAAAAATCTCAATCGATAAAAAAAATAAAATTGATTAGTTTGAAATCGTTTTTCTCCCTTTTGGGAAGTTTCTTCCATTATATCATCAAATTGCTTTTCCTTGTTATTAACTACTCGTATTCTCAACATTCCAGGGAAAGAGGTTGGTTTTTGTGACGAACAACTCAACAAAGTCTAGGAAACAATATGGCAAAAAGTTTGAGACTCTTGGCCTCAATGTTAACGAGGTTAGTAATCTAGTTCACACTTCACTGCCTAGCTAGATAATTGTTTTTATTTATTTATTTTCTTCTTTACAGGAGGAAATATTTGCTTCTTCTTTTGCTGCAGCTGCATACTTGCAGTCTATTAATTTCCCCAAAGATAAGAAGGTAAGCCCATCATCTTTCAATAGAACTTTAGTTTTTCCTTGTCAGTATGTCGCTTCCTTTTGCAAGTTTTTGATGTATGTGTTTTATTCAGGTCTATGTGATTGGTGAGGAGGGTATCTTGAAGGAGCTCGACCTTGCTGGTTTCCAGTACCTTGGAGGTCCGGTATGTATCGTATAACCTTCCTTTCTAATTTTCCCGTTTTGGTTCTCGGTGATCTACTTTTACTTTGTGCAAAACTCTCATTATTCTGAACAGTCCATTCTTTAAATACAATACCAGGATGATGGTAAAAAACAGATTGAACTGAAGCCAGGATTTCTAATGGAGCATGATAATGATGTATGTCATCCTTCATTCCTTCTACTTTGCTATCTTTGTGTCTTTTTTTCTTTCTCTTCAACCTTTAGAAAGCATGAAATACTTGTCATTGTGATTAAAACTGAGTTAAAGTTTCACCGAAAATTCTTTCCAGGTGGGAGCTGTGGTGGTTGGATTTGACCGCTATTTCAACTACTACAAAATTCAGTAAGATGTTCGAATTATGTGTGTACATGTACCATAAGAATAAAAGTAGCTCTTCAGGACTGATACACTTACTGCTCTATGGATGAGCTCTGTGCTATAGGTATTTGTTAAATTTTATCCAAGTTTCTAACAGCTTCATTTCAATTGAAGGTATGGAACTCTCTGTATCCGCGAAAATCCGGGCTGTCTTTTCATTGCTACAAACCGAGATGCTGTCACTCACCTTACCGATGCTCAAGAATGGGCAGGTTGGCTTCTTGTATCCATTTTAATCTACTGTTTTTTAGTTTTTGTAGTTTTGTAGTAGGATTATAATTTTCTCCTCTTACAAAAATGCACTCACTGTACATGCAAAAATCTTTCTTTGTCTATGATTACCACTTTCTATCATCCGTGAACGACCACTATGCAATTACTGTGTCTCAGGTGGTGGCTCTATGGTTGGTGCTCTTGTTGGATCCTGTCAACGTGAACCTCTTGTCGTTGGAAAGCCCTCAACTTTTATGATGGACTATTTGGCAGACAAGTAAGACTAAATTCTCATATTCTGTCTTTCTGTTTCGTAATCACAGAAAAATTGTGTTTGTATGCCCTTCCGTAGTGTACAAAAGAGATTTGCCAAGTAATGGGAATGCTGATCACTAATATTGTGCATTTTTGAAAAATTTGTGCAGATTCGGAATCGAGAAGTCACAGATATGCATGGTGGGTGATAGATTGGACACTGATATTTTGTTTGGGCAGAATGGCGGTTGTAAAACTCTGCTTGTCCTCTCGGGTATGACTAATCATCCATAAAACAGTTGCTCTCTTTTCACAGTCTCGATTTCAACCATTTTAGATTTATTCACATTGTTTTGTTCACTTAAAAGGTGTTACTTCAATCTCGATGTTGGAAAGCCCTGAGAACAAGATACAACCAGATTTCTACACCAGCAAGATTTCTGATTTTCTTTCCCTCAAAGCAGCTAATGTATGATGAACAAGAAAGCACTCGCCGCGCCAATCGCTCTGTAGAACTCAGCAAATACAGAGTCAGTCCACACGTTTACCTATTGTATAAGCTTTTTCTTGGCAAGCTTCATCTATTTGTAGCCTCTTCTTGAGCCAACGAGTATTGTGTATCACTCTAATCATGTTTATCTCACATAACCCTAAATTTGAAAGCACCATATTATTAATATTTAAATAGTGATTTCAAGTATCAAAAAATTTATAACGTAAATAACTGGAATAAACTAATTCTAAAAAAAAACGAAACTGAAAAAACTGAATTAATCGTATATCAAAGTCGTAAAAATCTCAAGAGCATTGATCCTTTACAAATATTCATCAGTTTGTCAGTTTCATCTAAAAAGCGAAATGGGAAGCATGAAAATCAGGCCCTTTTGTCAAAAAAAAAAAAGAAACATGAAAATCAGTCAACGAAGATGAACATAATAGCATTTGACAAGATAATTTAGTGAGAATATATAACAAGACACCTCATGGGCCATCATGCATTAATATTCATACAATTTGATCATTTGTATTTGGTTTGAAAAAAAAAAAAAAACTAAACCATCGATCACAAAATTTTTAACGTGAGATTTTCATCATTTTTAGTAATGTATAATTATTTAAAAAAACAAAATATAACATATAAGAAAAAAATCTTAATTTTTTGGTTATATGCTTAATGTGATTATTCAATTATTTTAATAATATAAAATTAAACAAAAAGAGAAAAGATACAAAAATTATTATTAAATATGTATTATTTATAATCATTAATTTTCATATATATGTTAATCATATTAGGTAATTCCGTAGCTTTTATTTAAGGAAATAAATAATATTATTTTGTACACTACTAATCAATTTGATAATTAGTTTAATAAAAAGTATAATATATGTTTATATGAACCAACTTATTTTTCTAAAAATTCTAAGAATCATCCTAGTGATGATACGTGGCTACGAAAACATATTGTAATGATCCATGATTAATATATAAGGGGTTCCAAGTATTTCTGGTGTTTACGTATTATTTAACTATTATAGACATTTAATTTAATTTTGACTATTTGTATATATTTATAAGTATTTTGGATAATTTTAAAATATCTTATATATTTTGAATATATAAAATCTAAAAATTATTAATATATTTAGATATCTAAATCTATTTCGGATAGATTTGGGTACCCAAATTTTTTTTGTTTGGATCGAGTTCGGTTACGATTCTCTAAATATCAAAGTTTCGAATCCGTTCAGATATTTAACTAATTTTGGTTCGGATTTGGTACATCTTTTTTCGATCGGATTCAGTTCAATTTTTCAGATTCGGGTTTTTTGCGTAGTCCTATTTGATATGTATCAAATTGTGTAGAGACCATTACACCAAAAGCAAGTATCAGCTTTACATAAGATATTTTTATCGTTGGTAAATAAGTATTGATGCAGTCTAGTACTTTTTTTTTGTGTAAAGCCGTTGGCTACTAATTGGAAATTTGTCAGGGGTAAATGACAAACATACTATGTATGAGTGACCTTCGTGTTTGTTCTCTCTTTGTACACTCCCCATTCCAATACTCAAACTTCTTTGCTTTGGTATAGGTTGTAGGACCATGTCACTTTGGTTATAGGTTGATGTACGCCCGATAAGGCATATGACTAAGTAGTTTATTTTTTCTTGAAGCTGTTCAACCTCACACTAGAGCTAGTATAAATAGATTTTATATTTAGCTAGTGATACGTAAATATGTGTTGAGATGATTTTCAAAAAAAAAAGAAAGATTGAAGCTATAGGTAATTTTTTTTGTTTTCTTAAAATTAGTATTTTAGATCCGAGAAACGAAAATATCTTCACTCTGTAGGAAATTAATTTAATCTCAGGGAGAAAAGACAAAGTACAGTTTCCAATTTGGTGACGAAGTCATGAAAGAGTGAAGAGAGATCATACAAGCCAGAAGATCCACATTAGATAAATAAGATGAAGCAGCTCAATGTTTGAGATTACAAAATCCCCATGAAATAAATTAATTTGTCTGCTACCTAAAATTATTAGAAAAAATCTAATAAGCACTGAGCAGTGCAAGTTTTTACTTGACCTATGGCTCTGAGTTATTAAAAAGCTACTAAAGCACTGCAATTAGGATTAATAGTCTAGCTACTTTTCTTTCACCTGCGCCTTATCGTTTGTCATGAAAATAGACAGAAGTGCGTTAGTTCTGGTCATATGCACATACACAAACAAAAGCTGCAGTGAACCTCAAACACACCTGCCATGTGAAGAGCCGATCAACACGGCATTGGTACCTGTGTACCTTTTGTTCACCCTCGACGTTCCCCATGATCCTTGAATCAGTCGGGGTGATACTCTCAATCTGGAAGCCACTCCTTTCTTCAGCGATAAAGCTTTGCTGCCAATCTTTTTCTCTGTACCACCATTACCAAGTGGCTGAGAATTTTCTATTATGAAACAGTCGGATTCTTCATCTGGCTCCTCTGTACCCTCAGCTTTAACTCCAGAGCTTTTTAAATCACCACTTTGCTGTCTTTTTCTATCAGTTTGATCCTCATGAGTAACATCATTAACTCCCAAGTTAGATTCTCTCTGGTTATCAACAACAACAACATGAGGAAGATCGACCTCTTTATCTGTCAGTTTCCCAGTCCCAATCTCTTCTTTCTCCTCCAAGGACTTCAGATTCAGGTCTGTATCATTAACTCCCTTGACTACATCCATCGACTTCAAGCAGCTATCAACTTGGTAAGAAGGAGATTCGGCATCAGCAGTTCCACAATCTAGCTCGTCTTTACACTCCTCAGGCTTAGTTTCCTCAACATCTACAGGCAGGCTCATCTCAGCTGCCAACAGCAGTTCACCTGAAGTAAGTTTAGTCAGTCCATGAAAGTGAACATAACATGAGCATATTAACAAATCAGATGGCAATGCAATTAATACCGTTGTCCTTAGCCAATGATTTCTCCAGCATGTCAACACCAGGGAACACCACCAAGTTCAAATTCTTAATTGTTTTTCTGGCTGATTCACTAACAGGCGTGAAGCCAAAGCCTGAAGTCCATGTATCCATTAGTTCTGGCACTGCTGGTATGATTAATTTGTCTACTTTGAGAGAGCTAAGCGCCTGATAACAAACACATGTAAATATGGATCTTCAGAACAAAATAGTCTACTTGATCTTCAGAACAAGTGATAATAAAGGATAACAAAAGAGTACAAGATCTCGGTCAGCGATAAATAAACAACTGACAGACATCTAACAAAACTCACATATAGAATGCAACACTTGAGAGGCAATAAACAAGATCTTGAAAAATATATAAACAGACAAACTGAAAAATTGAAAGAAAGAAGTTAGGATATGACAAGGTGTTGAAGACCTACAGATTCAATGCCGTTCATTAGTCGACGACACATCCCTTGACGCCTGTACATGTAGCGGGTTCCTATAAACGGCATTTCTGCCAGTTGATTGCCGTGGATCCTGAGTAAAATAAAAACCATTTTATGCGCACTCACGGGAAGAAAAAGACATAAACTGCTATAATGAGAAACAAGCAACAGAGGTTTACGTTCTCACTATTCATATAAACATTCAGTCATACTATCCATTTAATGAGAAACAAGCAACAGAGGTTCCAGTAAATATCATTTTAAGATCAGATCATCTGGAGGCATACACTGAGGGAATTTTTATGAGGAAGACATAAACTACTACATGTAGTGCATTCTATCCAACGTTAAGAACTCCCTAAATCTACAATCATGTATTAATCCGTACAGTCAAGTTCATGATACCACAGACTCACCTGATAGATGCCACACCAATGATTTCATCACCCCTCTCCAAAACAGCAGTGAGAAAATTGCTGTAATTTAGCCGATGGAAGTTCGACCTACAAAACAATAGGAAAATGGTTCAAACATAATCTTGTAGCATAAGGACTGTTAACAGTCAATCTAGTCAGTTAAGCACTAACTGAACCAGACACAAGTATGTAAGAAAAGGTTTCGAGGATGAGCTTACCCAAAATTGTAGACGATGTTTTCAAGCAGGTTGACACCACTCCTGTGATCAACTAAAGGTGAAAAGCACTCATCCATAACGGAAAATGCAACAGCCAGTTTGGCATTATATGCAACCTTCTCAGATATGTCACTATCGGAAACCTCACGAGGCATCTCAAAGCGGCGAAGGAATGTCCAGGAGAAGCCCTCAGGCAATGAATGTTTTACTCCAATGAGTAACTGTAGTCCGTCGAATAACTAAGAGAAAAATAACAAACAAATGAAATTCTCAGTGTCCAATGTAGTACTATAATCATAAACTATCACATTCATATAATTTAAAATAGAAAGCTATTAAATCGATAATTGAAAATTACCAGAGTATTATTAAAGATATTGACTTTCATTACGCCACAAGAAAAAGTTTTTTCAAGTAATACAGCTCTGTGATTAAAACAAAAATAATAATAATAAAGGAAGGATACCTCTTGACAGTACTTTCCACAAAATGGAAGAGTACTACTTTCAACAGGTACAGTGCCATCTTGCTTGATGCATGCTTGGTGATCTGCAAAAGTGCGGAATGTAACGTTTTGAGCTCAAACCCCCATATTAAGAATTTAACAGAAGGAAATAAACAAATATAGTTAGTTGATGGATGGATACGCCTTTAAGGTGTAATTCCTACATTTTTCTTCACATAGGTGGCACCTCAACAAGGGGGAAAGAGTTGTAGTAGTGCCATGATTAGCTGCCTCCACTTTCTCGCAAAATTTGCATGAGCAGTTGCAACAAAACCAGGAACCAGCTGGGAACTTCTGCAGTTTAGTTTATACAAGAAACATAATCAATACGCTGCAACAACATAGCTAATTCAAAATCTTAAATGGTCAATCATCATATCTTACTTTAATGCCGAGGCAGCTCTGATGGAAAGTTGAAGGGCAACCATCACAGCAGGTAAGATCTCCCCCATCCCCGCATATAGCACATGTATCATCATTTTGATCTCCACTACCAAAATCCACAACATGGAACCCTTTAAGCACTGCTTCGCTTTGTTTATTCCAAGACTCAAGAAAGCATTGCAAGATCGAGTTCCCACCCTCTACATACAGACTTTTGAATGGCTTCCCTCCAGAATGAACTTCAAAATCGAGAGCAGAGAATAATTCGGCACAGCAGTTGCAACGAATGCCTTCTTTTGTAATTATTCCTTGTGTGTTTTTGCACTCAACTTTCCCGTTAAGTGGCACAATGGCTGAATCAATCATCCATCCCAGCATGGTGCGTTTTCCTTCAAATAAAATGTACCCATTCTCGTTGGAATCCGCATCCGACAAAGAACTGCGAGCCGACAATGCACCACGCTTTCTATTATGTTTTTCTTCCCTCTTTATTTTCCGGACTGAAACCGAACTTCTTTCAAATTTGTGTGACACTTTTCGTTTCTTCTGCGCTTTTTCTCCTAGTCTCTTTCTCGAGACCACCGTATCTTCATTAGTAGTATCTGTGTCCTTCCTTGGCTTACCTGTATCGCTCCGTTTCTTGTGAACTTTTCTCCTTAAAAGGTGAAGGTCCTCTTCTGGCAGCAAGCCAAGACCAGAGTCTACTTGATAATGATCCGTCATGCTGCGTTCCAGATTTGTTTTATAGACTTCATAAGCTTTGGTCACTGACCAGTGAGTCTTTCCCTCAGGATTCACATAAACTGCAGCGTTGTATGCCCTCTCTTTTCGCGGCCTGTATTCAACTGTCCAACCAGCAGCTAGAAGTAACTGAAGTATGCGGTCACTCAGCCTTTTCTTAGATTGTAATTTAGATCGTCTTCCATCATCAATTTTCTCTTCTCCACTCCTCATTTCGCCATCACCTAAGGGTTTGTTGTTGTGCCGTGACTTTAAGGAACTCTCACAAGGCCTTAGTCTCATCGTTGCTTTACAATCTAATTCATCAGTCTCCCCAGGTTTCTTCTTCGTCTTTGGTCTTCCACGCTTATGTCCCATCTTCCTTCCCCTGCCGTCAGACTCGGGTCCCTTAGCCCTGCTTCCACAGTTACGCTTTGGTCTACTGGAATCATCAATAGAGTCAACCGTATCTGGAGTAGTGTCAGATTGACCACCTGTGATGGGAAACTTTCTAGGCCTTCCCCGCTTACGTTTGACTTTTAGCTCTTCAGCCAGACTTACTTTTGTCTTCTCCTCATTACCATCAGACTGGCTGCTGATCTGCAGCTTCCGAGGCCGTCCTCTTTTGCGTTTAACTTGAGCTTCTTCTTTCACCTCACAGCTAATTTTGTCAACCTCACTTACATCTCCCTTTATTTCCTCTTCCACAGCCACATCATGTTCTGTATCATTTGCCACAGATAGAAGAGCCTTCTCTTCTTTCACCTCATCGACCTCACTTAGATCATCTCCCTTCTCTTCCACAGCCACATCATGTTTGTCCGTATCAATTGCCACAGAACCTGAGCGAAGAACCTTCCGGGTAATGTTATTGACCTCGCGATCAATCGGCTTAACCGTTTTCTTGTTCTTCATCTCGGTTACACTCTCAGCCTCTAGACCAGGTTCGCTGGAACACCCCTGTAACTGAAAGCCCTCTTCTTTGGATCCGTTACGCTCCTCCGGCATAATGTTGTCTTCTCTTCGCAGCAGAGATTAACAGAGAGATCCTAATGCCAAAGATCCCGTGAGAGAACGACAAAGAATCAAATTCAAAAACAAAAACAAAAAAAAAAAACTGATGGAAAAAAAAACGCACTCGTAACATCATAACCTCAAACAAAACAAAAGCAGATCAAGAGACAGGTAATAATAAGATGAAGAAGAAAATCGAAATTCTAATCAGAATAAAACAAACACATGATAATGCCCTTACCTGGGAAATTTTGATGTTACGACAGAAAAAGCGTGGCTGGATCGGACGGAGAAACGAATGAATATAACGGAAAAATCGAGAGAGACGCCGGGAAATCAACGACTCCGCTTCATAGAATCGCCGGAGTTTAGCATTGTGGAATCGATAGAGGGGCAAAACGAAGGAAGAGACACAAAGAGAGAGTGAAACAAGGGTTTAGTTTTGATGTGAAAGTGGTGGAGACAAGACCAAAGAGGTTTTAATATACATTTTGGGGGGGCATTACTCTACAAGCACATGCCCGTATCGAGACAAATTAATTTTTTTCCGGGTAATGACGATCTGTGTGAGGGTCAAGTCTGTCATTTACTAATATTATTCTATATTATTATTATATCGTAGCCATTTCCCTCCATTTTAGGTTTGGATTTTTTTCCTTTTTTATAATTTGAATATCGGAGAGACCAATGTATTTTCTTTGCTTTGGATTAGATTTGGACATCTTATTTTTTTTTTAATTCTGACTTTTGAGCTTTCCTAAACGGATTCTCTAGCCAAAGAATCTTGTTCAAAAGTTTTCGGTTGTAAAAGTGATGTTAGGAGTTTTCAAGGCTCCTAAGACAAATGTTGTAGTATAGATGATTGTCGAACCAGTTCTGAGGGATATCAAAGCACTGAGAATGCAAGTACTCACTTAATCTAAGTGCAACCAATGATTTAGATGAGTTTTAAACTACTACTAATACTAGAAAGCAATAACAGAATGATACTTTCTTGACTAAAGGAAAAGAGAACTCATGGGTATAGGGATTAGACCTTGGGTGATCAAGTATCGAACTAAGGATGGCAAATGATCAATCAAACTATCAACCTTAAGCCTAGACACAATTCTAAGCAAGCTCTATGTCTAGATGAATGCTCATTTGCTAACATATCTCAAACATCAAATGTCTTTGGTTGAATAATATGAAAGCAATCATTACTAACAAGTCTATTAGCTATCTTAGCATCTTTAACAACAAATGTCTTTGGCAAAGTATACTAAAAGCCTAGGAGAGTTGTCTCAGGCATTTCATCAAACACCTTTTGGGTGGGAAATGTCTATTGATCAACTTTTGAGTGGCCAACTCAGAAGATGCATTATGAATACTCTACTAGCAAGGAACAAGAATGATCTACACTAAAACATCCTAGAACTAACCTAATCACCCTTAATCTCCCTAACCCATGAATTCAAAAGGTGATTACTCACTAATCTCCATGATTCCTCTTAAACCCATATTGGATTTTAGATTAACCATGTAGAGAAATAGATAAGAAATCAACAAGAACACAAGATGAAAGCAATGAAATCTGAATCTAAAGAGGTTTTTTATTAGTTCTTCCCTAGAAAAGAGATTATCTTGCCTCCGATGGCTTACAAAGTACTTAACTTAGGTTTAGAAAGTGTAAAACATCAAAAAAAATGACCAAAAGGCCCCTGAAATAACATAAAAATCGTCCAAGCAAAACACGCGGAGCGACCTAGCATAGTCGCTCCAGGAGGTCGCTCCCGACGCGTTTTTTTGTGTCTCGACGCGTCAAAACGCGAGTGACTTGAGCTGGTCGCTCTGGCTGGTCGCTCTGGCTGGGAGTGACTTGAGGTAGTCGCTCTGGACTGGTCGCTCTGGCTGGGAGCGACTTCGGTAGGTCGCTCTGAGAGGTCACTCTGCGATGCTCGACCAGGATGGATATGCCTCTAGTAAATTGATCATAACTCCTTCATTACATCTCCAAATGACTTGAAACCACTTCCATTAGAAAGCTAACTCAATTTTCTATGTCTCCACAAAATCTTAGCAACAGAAGATTTCTCTAAAGGCTCCATCCATGCTCATATTTCACCCCCTTTTGGATCACAATGCTCCCAAACATCTCAAATCACTCCATGGCACACTCCAGCACCTAATAAGGACAATGAATGCAAAATGCAACCTAGACATGGCTAAATCCTAATCTATATGATGAAAATGCTCATGGATGAATGGATAAAACAATGTAAATATGCAAGATATCAACTCCCCCAAACTTGTTCTTTTACTTGTCCACAAGTGAACTTTTTAGAACTCATAGGGAGAGAGGTTGAAGGTGGGAGCACATAGCCAAAAGAAACACAACTAGCACACTCTCTTATTACACTCTAGCTTCTCTAGGCCTATCTTAACTCTTTTTGTTCTTACACTCATCATCAAGCATCCACACATTCAAATCAACCAACTCTCACATTCATTAAGCACAAAACATCAGGTGAATTCTTGCAAATGGTCAGTTGGTCCAAGTCATTTGGTTGGGTAAGGGAAGGCTTTTATTCAAGTGATTCAAGAGGTTCATTTTGTTTTTGCCCTTACACTCTCTGATTGTATTTTGTATGCATTTTATAAGAGTTACATTTTTTGAGTTAATTATCTTTAAGATGTACTTGAAATATTTTTGGCTAATTTAATAGTATAAATTTGTAAAGTTTTTAATAGTTTTAAACTTATTTTAAATAACAAATTTTATGATAAATACTTTGTATAAAAAATAATTTAAAGTAAAATATATAATTTTTAACATATGGTTTACTTTATTAAATTTGATTTTGTATATTTTGGAATATATAATGTATGATGCCATGGTATAGTATGATATATGATATATGTTAATTTTTAAATGAGTTATGAAATCTGTTAAAGTTGATAAAGTTATTGAATTTAAATAGTATATCTGCGGTATATTATTTTTTGGTTAAAATATTTTGTAACAATGTTGCTATATCTTGGTTTTTTTAAATAGGATAAAAGTATAAGAATATTTAATTTTTGATTTGTTTCAAATTTAGATACTTTTCGAAGTAAGATATATTCTTAGCAAATATATGAATTAGCTTTTTTCATAATTTAAAACAGAAGTATTGAAAGGATGGCGTGTATTGTTACATAGTTGGTGGATCAAACGACTTATATAATTTATTTATATTGAGTGAAATGAGTCATTTATTAATTATGAGATTAATGAGACATATTTAGAGAATAATATAATAAAGTATATGTGGTACATTATTTTTGTGTAACAAATGGTATGGTCATCTAATAAAGGATAGCATATATGTCGTATAACTTTGTTCTTATATAAAATAATATGGTCTAATAAATAAATGTATTATTAAATGTTTGTTAGAGAAATTTTTGGTTACTTATTGTTAATTAAATATTATGGTAAGACCAAAAATATTGTTAGTCAAGGAAATGGTCCAAACAACTTTTTTAAGTAGATTTATTAAAACTCCTTCCCTTTTAATAGTATTGATATTAAATTTAGGAAGTGATTGGTTGTAGTTGTGATTGTAGATACTCTAGACAGCCAAAATTTAGTCTTTTTTTTTTACAGTAAACATTTACAGATTCATATGTTAACCAATTGAACTTTCTTTTCCTTCTCATATAAAAAAAAATCTCTACAAAATTAAAATATGGCTGTATAGAACTTTATTTTCAGAGCAAAAATATAGTGATTTACAAATTTACAACAAAATAATCTATATCAAACAAATCTACATCTTAAATTTTACATCCAAAAACATAAGCTACAACTCATTCAAATCACCTCCTTATTTAGTTTTCTCAAATAAAAAACAAATTTATATTTTTCCTTCAAAATTAAGTTTTTCTAAATTTAGTATTTCTCCATAATTTAGTAATTTCCTTCCTAAAACTTCAAACAAAAGTAAAATATCTTAGATTTGGAAAATATCGTTAATTGTTTTTTGAAACTTATTAATATTTGATTAAAATATATAAATTTCGGGTATTAAAATAGATACAATTTTAAAAGTTTATGTATTAATATGAACAAATGATAATTAAGATATTAAATTGGACAGCATAAAGTTTATGTATCAAAAAACTTAACAAAATTTAGCTTTTAATAGAATTTTCTCATTATTTTATATCCATCAATTCAGAAGCATATTAAATAACAGAAATTCATGAAAAAAGTTATTTTTAGTGATCAATAAATATATATAAACTCAACAGAAATAACATTTATTAAAATTAAAAATATAAATTCTTATTTTGATTTGTACTTTTTGATATCTTGCATATTTACATTGTTTTATCCATTCATCCATGAGCATTTTCATCATATAGATTAGGATTTAGCCATGTCTAGGTTGCATTTTGCATTCATTGTCCTTATTAGGTGCTGGAGTGTGCCATGGAGTGATTTGAGATGTTTGGGAGCATTGTGATCCAAAAGGGGGTGAAATATGAGCATGGATGGAGCCTTTAGAGAAATCTTCTGTTGCTAAGATTTTGTGGAGACACAGAAAATTGAGTTAGCTTTCTAATGGAAGTGGTTTCAAGTCATTTGGAGATGTAATGAAGGAGTTATGATCAATTTACTAGAGGCATATCCATCCTGGTCGAGCATCGCAGAGTGACCTGACCTCTCAGAGCGACCTACCGAAGTCGCTCCCAGCCAGAGCGACCAGTCCAGAGCGACTACCTCAAGTCACTCCCAGCCAGAGCGACCAGCTCAAGTCACTCGCGTTTTGACGCGTCGAGACACAAAAAAACGCGTCGGGAGCGACCTCCTGGAGCGACTATGCTAGGTCGCTCCGCGTGTTTTGCTTGGACGATTTTTATGTTATTTCAGGGGCCTTTTGGTCATTTGTTTTGATGTTTTACACTTTCTAAACCTAAGTTAAGTACTTTGTAAGCCATCGGAGGCAAGATAATCTCTTTTCTAGGGAAGAACTAATAAAAAACCTCTTTAGATTCAGATTTCATTGCTTTCATCTTGTGTTCTTGTTGATTTCTTATCTATTTCTCTACATGGTTAATCTAAAATCCAATATGGGTTTAAGAGGAATCATGGAGATTAGTGAGTAATCACCTTTTGAATTCATGGGTTATGGAGATTAAGGGTGATTAGGTTATTGAGTTATGCATGGCATACCTATTTGCATAGATAAAAAAAAAAAAAAAATCAATCATTTAGTTTGCATCATTTGCATTTTTAAGAGAGTCTAGAGCATATAGGTTGCATTCATTTGCATTGGGAGAAATGATTTGAATGCCTTGTAAAGAACACTACGTTGCACTTGACTAGCTTTTGCACCTCTCAAAAAGACTTGTATGTTTCGAGCCTTGAAAACTCTTCCTGAAACTTGTTGATTGCTGAAACTCAGTCTTTGAAGCCAACTACAACTTTATTAGAAATGAATGAACTTAATGCTTCTTGCTTAGGGTCCCTTGTGTACTAAGTCATGGCTATACACACTGGAGTTGTCACATCTTTTATGCCAATCTTTTTGACAAACTCTAGTGATAGACCACTCCCAAAACCTTTCCTTCCTTTTAAGCTTTCATTGTTTGATGAGTGAGGCCTTCTTCGGAAAGTCTTACATGCGCATAATGTTGAGAGTATCGGGAACGACAATGCTTGATCTTCATTTTTGCTAGATTGGACACTCTTTTGTCTAGCTATAGGTGGGAGGGTGAGTGTTGTGATCATGATTTGGGAGAAATGAAAAATAAAAAGGATAGACTCTTTGTGCTTAAGTGAATTGATTTTCTGGGATAAGTAGAGAACCTCTAGCTCTAGTTTTGAAAAGTCTTGGCCCCCAACCTAAAAAAAAAATATATATAAAAAAAAAGAAATCGAAAAAAAAAAAAAAAAGAAAGAAAAGGGGGCTAGCAAAGTTGTTAGGAGCTAAGAAATATTTTGAGGTTGTAGAAAAATCCCTTGTAGATTTCAAAAAGAAAGAGTTAAAGTTCTTAAGATCTTTTGGTGAGAGATGTGAGTTGGGTTTGACATTTGGGAATGATTGTGTAATTGTATGTTTGGGAAAAGGGTAGAACAATGGAGATTGAGCATTGTATGCATGAGTTGGTCCCTTTCTTAGATATATTATGTGCAATGTCAAGGCTACTTGTTTTGAGAGTAAACCACCTTAAAGATCATATGTTTTGAACCTCTTGAATCACTTGAATAAAAGCCTTCCCTTACCCAACCAAATGACTTGGACCAACTGACCATTTGCAAGAATTCACCTGATGTTTTGTGCTTAATGAATGTGAGAGTTGGTTGATTTGAATGTGTGGATGCTTGATGATGAGTGTAAGAACAAAAAGAGTTAAGATAGGCCTAGAGAAGCTAGAGTGTAATAAGAGAGTGTGCTAGTTGTGTTTCTTTTGGCTATGTGCTCCCACCTTCAACCTCTCTCCCTATGAGTTCTAAAAAGTTCACTTGTGGACAAGTAAAAGAACAAGTTTGGGGGAGTTGATATCTTGCATATTTACATTGTTTTATCCATTCATCCATGAGCATTTTCATCATATAGATTAGGATTTAGCCATGTCTAGGTTGCATTTTGCATTCATTGTCCTTATTAGGTGCTGGAGTGTGCCATGGAGTGATTTGAGATGTTTGGGAGCATTGTGATCCAAAAGGGGGTGAAATATGAGCATGGATGGAGCCTTTAGAGAAATCTTCTGTTGCTAAGATTTTGTGGAGACATAGAAAATTGAGTTAGCTTTCTAATGGAAGTGGTTTCAAGTCATTTGGAGATGTAATGAAGGAGTTATGATCAATTTACTAGAGGCATATCCATCCTGGTCGAGCATCGCAGAGTGACCTCTCAGAGCGACCTACCGAAGTCGCTCCCAGCCAGAGCGACCAGTCCAGAGCGACTACCTCAAGTCACTCCCAGCCAGAGCGACCAGCCAGAGCGACCAGCTCAAGTCACTCGCGTTTTGACGCGTCGAGACACAAAAAAACGCGTCGGGAGCGACCTCCTGGAGCGACTATGCTAGGTCGCTCCGCGTGTTTTGCTTGGACGATTTTTATGTTATTTCAGGGGCCTTTTGGTCATTTTTTTTGATGTTTTACACTTTCTAAACCTAAGTTAAGTACTTTGTAAGCCATCGGAGGCAAGATAATCTCTTTTCTAGGGAAGAACTAATAAAAAACCTCTTTAGATTCAGATTTCATTGCTTTCATCTTGTGTTCTTGTTGATTTCTTATCTATTTCTCTACATGGTTAATCTAAAATCCAATATGGGTTTAAGAGGAATCATGGAGATTAGTGAGTAATCACCTTTTGAATTCATGGGTTAGGGAGATTAAGGGTGATTAGGTTAGTTCTAGGATGTTTTAGTGTAGATCATTCTTGTTCCTTGCTAGTAGAGTATTCATAATGCATCTTCTGAGTTGGCCACTCAAAAGTTGATCAATAGACATTTCCCACCCAAAAGGTGTTTGATGAAATGCCTGAGACAACTCTCCTAGGCTTTTAGTATACTTTGCCAAAGACATTTGTTGTTAAAGATGCTAAGATAGCTAATAGACTTGTTAGTAATGATTGCTTTCATATTATTCAACCAAAGACATTTGATGTTTGAGATATGTTAGCAAATGAGCATTCATCTAGACATAGAGCTTGCTTAGAATTGTGTCTAGGCTTAAGGTTGATAGTTTGATTGATCATTTGCCATCCTTAGTTCGATACTTGATCACCCAAGGTCTAATCCCTATGCCCATGAGTTCTCTTTTCCTTTAGTCAAGAAAGTATCATTCTGTTATTGCTTTCTAGTATTAGTAGTAGTTTAAAACTCATCTAAATCATTGGTTGCACTTAGATTAAGTGAGTACTTGCATTCTCAGTGCTTTGATATCCCTCAGAACTGGTTCGACAATCATCTATACTACAACATTTGTCTTAGGAGCCTTGAAAACTCCTAACATCAAATTGGCGCCGTTGCCAAATTCTGAGTAGATTTTAACATTGAGATTTAGTCACTTGCTTGAGACTAAGTCATTTTTATTTTCTTTTGTTACTGACTCTTCTTCACCTCCCTTTAATCTACAGGTGTATGAACTTGAGGAGCAGGGGTCCATCAAACCTAGTTCCAAGAGCTGCAGACATCAGGGCTTTAGAGAGAGAGTGTGCTAGAAAGAGAAGAGAAGAAGAACATCAGGCTCAATTGCAGAGACTGAACACTGACATGGGAGACGTTCATCAAGAAGATGCAGGCGTCAATGGCGCTAACAACAATGGCCCACCTAACCAACAGCGAGCAGCTCGACCCATTGGCACTTACGACCGTCCAACATTCATGGTCATAGATTGGGAATCCGAGCACCCGCTGTGGCAGCCAACAACTTTGAGATCAAATCAGGACTCCTCAACGTGATCGAGAACAACAAGTATCATGGCTTGGCTCTAGAGGATCCATTTGATCACTTGGACAGGTTCGACAGCTACTGTGGGTTGTCAAAAACCAATGGTGTGTCCGAAGATGCCTTAAAGCTCAAGCTATTCCCTTTCTCTTTGGGGGATAAGGCACGTCAGTGGGAGAAGTCTCTACCCAGTGACTCCATCACTACTTGGGATGACTGCAAGAAAGCATTCTTGGAGAAGTTCTTCTCTACTTCAAGAACTGCTAAGCTGAGAAACGAGATTTCCAGCTTTCAACAGAAGAACTTGGAAGGCTTCAGTGAAGCCTGGGAGAGATTCAAGGGCTACCAAGCTCAATGCCCACACCATGGCTTTTCTAAGGAGAGCTTGCTGAGCACATTCTACCGTGGTGCTCTTCCTAAGTACAGAGCCAGACTGGATACAGCTAGCAATGGGTTCTTCTTGGGGAGAACTGAGGAGGATGCAGAAGAACTGGTTGACAACATGGTAAAGAGTGATGCAGTCTACAGTGGAGACCACGACAGAGGCAGTAGAACAATGATAAGCAGACGAGGAAAGAGATCAAAGCTTTGGAAGACAAGATCGACCTACTCATTGCTGAAAAAGCAACCCAAGAGCAGCTGAAGTTTGTTGGTAACTCCAAGCAGGAAGATCCACTTGCTGTCAATGAGGTTGAAGGTTTGGAAGGTCAAGAGGAGTTGTGTTTCATCAACAACAATGGTAGCTGGTACAAAAAGGAGCCCAACTTTCAGTACAACAACTACCAACAGAAATCCTATCCCAACAACCAACAGAGTGGCTATCCGCCAAGAAACAACCAGCAAGGAAGCTATCAGCCTCAGCAAAATCCCTCGTCTGGTTCCTCTGCTCCTCAAGAGAGCAGCACTGATACCTTACTGAAGCAAATCTTGGAGTCTCAGACTAGAAGTGAGAAGCAAGTTGGTTATGAGTTGAAGAACCTTCATTCCAAGATTGATGGGAGCTACAATGAGCTCAACAACAAATTCTCACACCTTGCTTCTACAGTCAGGAATTTAGAGAATCAATTTGCTTCCATGAACACTCACCAGAATCGCCAGCAAGGATCTCTACCTGGAAAGTCTGACCAAAATCCCAAGGAGGCCAAAGCTATCACACTTAGGAGTGGTAAGCAGTTACCTCCTAGAACCCTCACCAAGGATGCTGAGAAATTAGGTGAGGGGGTTGCCATCAACATAGATGATGAAGTGGTGATTGTTGATGAGAAGATCAATGACGAGATCTTGGAGAAGATAGTGGAAGCCAAAGGTAAAGGAAAGGTTGGAGAGGAGAAGAAGACAGTAAAGGATGGTGAAGTTGTTACTCCAGCAAGTGAAAGTTCTTTTGTTCCTCCTCCCTATGAATCCAAACTTCCATTCCCTGGTAGATTCAAGAAGCAGCTGCTAGAGAAGTACAAGACTCTGTTTGAGAACAAATGAGTGAAGCTCAGGCTGCAATGCCCATCATCGATGCTTTCATGTTGATTCCTCAATACAACAAGTTCTTGAAAGATGCTGTAGCTGCAAAGAAGAAGGAGATGGAAGGCATGATGATTCTTACCCATGAGTGCAGTGCCATCATCCAGAGGCTGGATGTTCCCGAGAAGTTAGAGGATCCAGGAAGCTTCACACTACCTTGTGCTCTTGGACCTATGGTATTTGAGAAATGTCTCTGCGATTTGGGAGCTAGTGTCAGCTTGATGCCTTTGTCTGTTGCAAAGAAGCTTGGATTCACTCAGTACAAGAAGTGTAGACTCTCTCTGGTGTTAGCTGATCGTTCAGTGAAGTATCCTGTGGGCATCTTAGAGGACCTCCCTGTGAAGATTGGAAGGTATGAGATACCTACAGATTTTGTGGTGCTTGAGATGGGTGAGGAGGCTCAAGATCCATTGATTCTAGGAAGGCCATTCTTAGCTACAGCAGGAGCTATTGTTAATGTGAAGGAGGGCACGATTGATCTCCATTTGGGTAAAGAGAACATCCTCCACTTTGACATCAAGAGGAAAATGAGGAAACCAACTGTGTTCGGGCAAGCCTTCTACATTGAAGAGATGGGCACTCCTGCTGATGAGCACCTTGAAGAGTTACCACCTGAGGACGACGAGGAGGGAGCATCTCCCTCTACTCATTCCCTATAGAAGGTAACCCACCACACTCCCTTGTATATACCATTTCATTTTTGCATATTAGTCTTCTTTTCGGTATCTCTCTCTCTACTTGACGACACAGAGACTGTGTCACTCAAGTTTGGGGGAGGTACCAAGTATTTGATCATGTTTGCTTTGATGTTGTTTCATTGAGTTATGCATGGCATACCTATTTGCATAGATAAAAAAAAAAAATCAATCATTTAGTTTGCATCATTTGCATTTTTAAGAGAGTCTAGAGCATATAGGTTGCATTCATTTGCATTGGGAGCAATGATTTGAATGCCTTGTAAAGAACACTACGTTGCACTTGACTAGCTTTTGCACCTCTCAAAAAGACTTGTATGTTTCGAGCCTTGAAAACTCTTCCTGAAACTTGTTGATTGCTGAAACTCAGTCTTTGAAGCCAACTACAACTTTATTAGAAATGAATGAACTTAATGCTTCTTGCTTAGGGTCCCTTGTGTACTGAGTCATGGCTATACACACTGGAGTTGTCACATCTTTTATGCCAATCTTTTTGACAAACTCTAGTGGTAGACCACTCCCAAAACCTTTCCTTCCTTTTAAGCTTTCATTGTTTGATGAGTGAGGCCTTCTTCGGAAAGTCTTACATGCACATAATGTTGAGAGTATCGGAACGACAATGCTTGATCTTCATTTTTGCTAGATTGGACACTCTTTTGTCTAGCTATAGGTGGGAGGGTGAGTGTTGTGATCATGATTTGGGAGAAATGAAAAATAAAAAGGATAGACTCTTTGTGCTTAAGTGAATTGATTTTCTGGGATAAGTAGAGAACCTCTAGCTCTAGTTTTGAAAAGTCTTGGCCCCCAACCTAAAAAAAAAAATATATAAAAAAAAAAGAAATCGAAAAAAAAAAAAGAAAAGAAAGAAAAGGGGGCTAGCAAAGTTGTTAGGAGCTAAGAAATGTTTTGAGGTTGTAGAAAAATCCCTTGTAGATTTCAAAAAGAAAGAGTTAAAGTTCTTAAGATCTTTTGGTGAGAGATGTGAGTTGGGTTTGACATTTGGGAATGATTGTGTAATTGTATGTTTGGGAAAAGGGTAGAACAATGGAGATTGAGCATTGTATGCATGAGTTGGTCCCTTTCTTAGATATATTATGTGCAATGTCAAGGCTACTTGTTTTGAGAGTAAACCACCTTAAAGATCATATGTTTTGAACCTCTTGAATCACTTGAATAAAAGCCTTCCCTTACCCAACCAAATGACTTGGACCAACTGACCATTTGCAAGAATTCACCTGATGTTTTGTGCTTAATGAATGTGAGAGTTGGTTGATTTGAATGTGTGGATGCTTGATGATGAGTGTAAGAACAAAAAGAGTTAAGATAGGCCTAGAGAAGCTAGAGTGTAATAAGAGAGTGTGCTAGTTGTGTTTCTTTTGGCTATGTGCTCCCACCTTCAACCTCTCTCCCTATGAGTTCTAAAAGTTCACTTGTGGACAAGTAAAAGAACAAGTTTGGGGGAGTTGATATCTTGCATATTTACATTGTTTTATCCATTCATCCATGAGCATTTTCATCATATAGATTAGGATTTAGCCATGTCTAGGTTGCATTTTGCATTCATTGTCCTTATTAGGTGCTGGAGTGTGCCATGGAGTGATTTGAGATGTTTGGGAGCATTGTGATCCAAAAGGGGGTGAAATATGAGCATGGATGGAGCCTTTAGAGAAATCTTCTGTTGCTAAGATTTTGTGGAGACATAGAAAATTGAGTTAGCTTTCTAATGGAAGTGGTTTCAAGTCATTTGGAGATGTAATGAAGGAGTTATGATCAATTTACTAGAGGCATATCCATCCTGGTCGAGCATCGCAGAGTGACCTCTCAGAGCGACCTACCGAAGTCGCTCCCAGCCAGAGCGACCAGTCCAGAGCGACTACCTCAAGTCACTCCCAGCCAGAGCGACCAGCCAGAGCGACCAGCTCAAGTCACTCGCGTTTTGACGCGTCGAGACACAAAAAAACGCGTCGGGAGCGACCTCCTGGAGCGACTATGCTAGGTCGCTCCGCGTGTTTTGCTTGGACGATTTTTATGTTATTTCAGGGGCCTTTTGGTCATTTTTTTTGATGTTTTACACTTTCTAAACCTAAGTTAAGTACTTTGTAAGCCATCGGAGGCAAGATAATCTCTTTTCTAGGGAAGAACTAATAAAAAACCTCTTTAGATTCAGATTTCATTGCTTTCATCTTGTGTTCTTGTTGATTTCTTATCTATTTCTCTACATGGTTAATCTAAAATCCAATATGGGTTTAAGAGGAATCATGGAGATTAGTGAGTAATCACCTTTTGAATTCATGGGTTAGGGAGATTAAGGGTGATTAGGTTAGTTCTAGGATGTTTTAGTGTAGATCATTCTTGTTCCTTGCTAGTAGAGTATTCATAATGCATCTTCTGAGTTGGCCACTCAAAAGTTGATCAATAGACATTTCCCACCCAAAAGGTGTTTGATGAAATGCCTGAGACAACTCTCCTAGGCTTTTAGTATACTTTGCCAAAGACATTTGTTGTTAAAGATGCTAAGATAGCTAATAGACTTGTTAGTAATGATTGCTTTCATATTATTCAACCAAAGACATTTGATGTTTGAGATATGTTAGCAAATGAGCATTCATCTAGACATAGAGCTTGCTTAGAATTGTGTCTAGGCTTAAGGTTGATAGTTTGATTGATCATTTGCCATCCTTAGTTCGATACTTGATCACCCAAGGTCTAATCCCTATACCCATGAGTTCTCTTTTCCTTTAGTCAAGAAAGTATCATTCTGTTATTGCTTTCTAGTATTAGTAGTAGTTTAAAACTCATCTAAATCATTGGTTGCACTTAGATTAAGTGAGTACTTGCATTCTCAGTGCTTTGATATCCCTCAGAACTGGTTCGACAATCATCTATACTACAACATTTGTCTTAGGAGCCTTGAAAACTCCTAACATCAAATTGGCGCCGTTACCAAATTCTGAGTAGATTTTAACATTGAGATTTAGTCACTTGCTTGAGACTAAGTCATTTTTATTTTCTTTTGTTACTGACTCTTCTTCACCTCCCTTTAATCTACAGGTGTATGAACTTGAGGAGCAGGGGTCCATCAAACCTAGTTCCAAGAGCAGCAGACATCAGGGCTTTAGAGAGAGAGTGTACTAGAAAGAGAAGAGAAGAAGAACATCAGGCTCAATTGCAGAGACTGAACACTGACATGGGAGACGTTCATCAAGAAGATGCAGGCGTCAATGGCGCTAACAACAATGGCCCACCTAACCAACAGCGAGCAGCTCGACCCATTGGCACTTACGACCGTCCAAACATTCATGGTCATAGATTGGGAATCCGAGCACCCGCTGTGGCAGCCAACAACTTTGAGATCAAATCAGGACTCCTTAACGTGATCGAGAACAACAAGTATCATGGCTTGGCTCTAGAGGATCCATTTGATCACTTGGACAGGTTCGACAGCTACTGTGGGTTGTCAAAAACCAATGGTGTGTCCGAAGATGTCTTAAAGCTCAAGCTATTCCCTTTCTCTTTGGGGGATAAGGCACGTCAGTGGGAGAAGTCTCTACCCAGTGACTCCATCACTACTTGGGATGACTGCAAGAAAGCATTCTTGGAGAAGTTCTTCTCTACTTCAAGAACTGCTAAGCTGAGAAACGAGATTTCCAGCTTTCAACAGAAGAACTTGGAAGGCTTCAGTGAAGCCTGGGAGAGATTCAAGGGCTACCAAGCTCAATGCCCACACCATGGCTTTTCTAAGGAGAGCTTGCTGAGCACATTCTACCGTGGTGCTCTTCCTAAGTACAGAGCCAGACTGGATACAGCTAGCAATGGGTTCTTCTTGGGGAGAACTGAGGAGGATGCAGAAGAACTGGTTGACAACATGGTAAAGAGTGATGCAGTCTACAGTGGAGACCACGACAGAGGCAGTAGAACAAATGATAAGCAGACGAGGAAAGAGATCAAAGCTTTGGAAGATAAGATCGACCTACTCATTGCTGAAAAAGCAACCCAAGAGCAGCTGAAGTTTGTTGGTAACTCCAAGCAGGAAGATCCACTTGCTGTCAATGAGGTTGAAGGTTTGGAAGGTCAAGAGGAGTTGTGTTTCATCAACAACAATGGTAGCTGGTACAAAAAGGAGCCCAACTTTCAGTACAACAACTACCAACAGAAATCCTATCCCAACAACCAACAGAGTGGCTATCCGCCAAGAAACAACCAGCAAGGAAGCTATCAGCCTCAGCAAAATCCCTCGTCTGGTTCCTCTGCTCCTCAAGAGAGCAGCACTGATACCTTACTGAAGCAAATCTTGGAGTCTCAGACTAGAAGTGAGAAGCAAGTTGGTTATGAGTTGAAGAACCTTCATTCCAAGATTGATGGGAGCTACAATGAGCTCAACAACAAATTCTCACACCTTGCTTCCACAGTCAGGAATTTAGAGAATCAATTTGCTTCCATGAACACTCACCAGAATCGCCAGCAAGGATCTCTACCTGGAAAGTCTGACCAAAATCCCAAGGAGGCCAAAGCTATCACACTTAGGAGTGGTAAGCAGTTACCTCCTAGAACCCTCACCAAGGATGCTGAGAAATTAGGTGAGGGGGTTGCCATCAACATAGATGATGAAGTGGTGATTGTTGATGAGAAGATCAATGACGAGATCTTGGAGAAGATAGTGGAAGCCAAAGGTAAAGGAAAGGTTGGAGAGGAGAAGAAGACAGTAAAGGATGGTGAAGTTGTTACTCCAGCAAGTGAAAGTTCTTTTGTTCCTCCTCCCTATGAATCCAAACTTCCATTCCCTGGTAGATTCAAGAAGCAGCTGCTAGAGAAGTACAAGACTATGTTTGAGAAACAAATGAGTGAAGCTCAGGCTGCAATGCCCATCATCGATGCTTTCATGTTGACTCCTCAATACAACAAGTTCTTGAAAGATGCTGTAGCTGCAAAGAAGAAGGAGATGGAAGGCATGATGATTCTTACCCATGAGTGCAGTGCCATCATCCAGAGGCTGGATGTTCCCGAGAAGTTAGAGGATCCAGGAAGCTTCACACTACCTTGTGCTCTTGGACCTATGGTATTTGAGAAATGTCTCTGCGATTTGGGAGCTAGTGTCAGCTTGATGCCTTTGTCTGTTGCAAAGAAGCTTGGATTCACTCAGTACAAGAAGTGTAGACTCTCTCTGGTGTTAGCTGATCGTTCAGTGAAGTATCCTGTGGGCATCTTAGAGGACCTCCCTGTGAAGATTGGAAGGTATGAGATACCTACAGATTTTGTGGTGCTTGAGATGGGTGAGGAGGCTCAAGATCCATTGATTCTAGGAAGGCCATTCTTAGCTACAGCAGGAGCTATTGTTAATGTGAAGGAGGGCACGATTGATCTCCATTTGGGTAAAGAGAACATCCTTCACTTTGACATCAAGAGGAAAATGAGGAAACCAACTGTGTTCGGGCAAGCCTTCTACATTGAAGAGATGGGCACTCCTGCTGATGAGCACCTTGAAGAGTTACCACCTGAGGACGACGAGGAGGGAGCATCTCCCTCTACTCATTCCCTATAGAAGGTAACCCACCACACTCCCTTGTATATACCATTTCATTTTTGCATATTAGTCTTCTTTTCGGTATCTCTCTCTCTACTTGACGACACAGAGACTGTGTCACTCAAGTTTGGGGGAGGTACCAAGTATTTGATCATGTTTGCTTTGATGTTGTTTCATTGAGTTATGCATGGCATACCTATTTGCATAGATAAAAAAAAAATCAATCATTTAGTTTGCATCATTTGCATTTTTAAGAGAGTCTAGAGCATATAGGTTGCATTCATTTGCATTGGGAGCAATGATTTGAATGCCTTGTAAAGAACACTACGTTGCACTTGACTAGCTTTTGCACCTCTCAAAAAGACTTGTATGTTTCGAGCCTTGAAAACTCTTCCTGAAACTTGTTGATTGCTGAAACTCAGTCTTTGAAGCCAACTACAACTTTATTAGAAATGAATGAACTTAATGCTTCTTGCTTAGGGTCCCTTGTGTACTGAGTCATGGCTATACACACTGGAGTTGTCACATCTTTTATGCCAATCTTTTTGACAAACTCTAGTGGTAGACCACTCCCAAAACCTTTCCTTCCTTTTAAGCTTTCATTGTTTGATGAGTGAGGCCTTCTTCGGAAAGTCTTACATGCACATAATGTTGAGAGTATCGGGAACGACAATGCTTGATCTTCATTTTTGCTAGATTGGACACTCTTTTGTCTAGCTATAGGTGGGAGGGTGAGTGTTGTGATCATGATTTGGGAGAAATGAAAAATAAAAAGGATAGACTCTTTGTGCTTAAGTGAATTGATTTTCTGGGATAAGTAGAGAACCTCTAGCTCTAGTTTTGAAAAGTCTTGGCCCCCAACCTAAAAAAAAAATATATATAAAAAAAAAAGAAATCGAAAAAAAAAAAAGAAAAGAAAGAAAAGGGGGCTAGCAAAGTTGTTAGGAGCTAAGAAATGTTTTGAGGTTGTAGAAAAATCCCTTGTAGATTTCAAAAAGAAAGAGTTAAAGTTCTTAAGATCTTTTGGTGAGAGATGTGAGTTGGGTTTGACATTTGGGAATGATTGTGTAATTGTATGTTTGGGAAAAGGGTAGAACAATGGAGATTGAGCATTGTATGCATGAGTTGGTCCCTTTCTTAGATATATTATGTGCAATGTCAAGGCTACTTGTTTTGAGAGTAAACCACCTTAAAGATCATATGTTTTACAATCAGAGAGTGTAGGTCTGATCTCAGTCAGCAGGTCAGGTTCATTTCGGTCCTAAATATTTGGACATAACTAGGTATTTATTTTTTTTGGTTTAGGTTTGGATTGGTTCTTTTCAGGTCCTGAGCGGTTTGACTCTATAATTCAAATACCTGTAAAATACATGTAATTTTTAGGTACGTAACAGGTCCGAATTAGTTTGGATATTGAGGAACCAAAAAATACTCGAAGTACCTGAAAACCCAAAAAAAATACTGAAACACATACCCAAAAACCCAAACAAGTACCCAAAATATTGAATTACAGAAAAGATCCAAAATTTTACATGAAATCTGACCTGAGGAACCGAAAAATACCCAAAAAAATTTCCGAATACCCTATATATATTTTTATTACAATTTTACTCAAAACCCGAAACTAAAATCGAAAACCTGAACGCAAAACTTAAAAAGTATTCCAATACCAAAAACATATCTAAAATACTCGAATATACCTAATATACACAAAAAATTCAGGTACTTGGGTATTAGGTTGGGTCTCGGTTAGGATATTGACTCAAAAAAAACTTGCGGATCCAAAAACAAAATTAAATATGTACTTTGCCCTAGATCCAAACCCAAACAGCACCAATATTTCCAGATCGGTTTCAGTTTGGTTTCACGGATCTGGTAAAATGTTCATATCTAAGAGAGAGAATTACATAAGAGTATATATATAAAATCATAAATAAACTAATTCATAAATTATCCAATTTTAAATAAATTGTTTCTTCGGTATAATATAACTTTTATAACATAATAATGCATAACAATTTTAAAATACTAATTCATAATATTTGTTTACAATCCAAAGAAAAACCCACGCTTTCGAAGCGCGGATCAAAATCTAGTTTAAAACTTAAAACTTTGATGGCATAATGTAATATTATCAAAAATTAGTTAATTTATTCTTATAACTTAAAGTAAAATTAGATTTTTTTTTTAATTTGTTTTGTGAATTTTAAATATTTTTCGAATTTCTTTTGAAAGTTATTAATATTTTTTATCACAGTTTGGATATTAAAATGGTCAAGGGTGTAAAAAATTATACTAAAATAATAAATAATAATTACTTAAGGTATTAAACTGAAGGGATTGTAAAAAAAAAGTTTAGATATTAAAAAGACTAACAAAATTTGGAATATTATTGTGAATTTTCCCTAAAATAATCAAGTTATTAATATAAAATTAAGGTATGAATCGAGATAATCAAGGTTAGATTCTTTAAGATCACTATCACCAATCCTACACATATAGTTTGTCAGTAACGAGAATATATATAGATAGCATAACATATATAAATATTTATATTTACAAACTAAAAAATTTCGAAATAAATCTGACATAGTTTAACACAATCATCAAGGAGCATTTAGGGAAAAGACATTTCACAACAAATGTTTTGTCCAATACTCTTTTTTAGTAAAATTGGAAAATAGAACAAAAATTCAATATTATTTCCTAATGGGATAATACCAACGTAATGTTATCTTATTAGTATAACTAGGGGTTTGGCCGCGCTTCGCGCGGGATGTTAATTATACATGCTTTGTTTCGGTTCATGGTGTGTTGGTACGGGTTGTGGTTGTTTGAATTTGTACTTGTGCTCTTCAGTCTATGATCTGAGGTTTGATTTATATAACATGAGCCGTAGCGGTTCTGACTCTCTAGTTTGTTGCCTAATGGTAATGAGATTGAGTGTAACTGAATGATAACGCATGGCCGTTTTACCGTATTGAGTAATTAGTTGTATCGTTAAATGGTTGAAAATAGGAGAACTCCTAAGTCCACTAATCAAGAGAATGGGTGATTGTTTCGTGGTTCAGAAGTTTGAAACTTTGGCGGCTCTTTTGTTAGAGATAGAGTGCGTACAACTATTAGTAAATATCACAGCAATAATGAATTCTTTAAGCTGTATTTAATAAATAATCCTTCAATAGTTTATAAAACTGTAATATACCAAAAACGATTGATAATAGTGCCATATGTATATAATCAAATGTCGTTTTCCATCAAATAGTTTAATATCTTCAGTTACAATGGTTAAAGACATTTGTGACTGGGAAATATTATTATCCACGTAAGTGTTTGTTCTTAAAAAAAAATTGATTATGGCTTCTTGTAGGATATAAGAAAGTTGATAGAGCTTCAGAACGTCAGCTATTATATATATGATAGTTTCATGCTGCCCTACGATCTATAACTCTTAGGAGTAAAAAGTTCTATGCCCAATATAATATTTGGCTTTAAGATTTTCGAGGCAAGAAAATCAGCGGACAAATAGGTTATAGTTAAAATGCCGTCGTGTTTTGGAGTTTGAAAATAATTTCAACAAATAAGCTGCTTTTTGTCAGGTTGATGAAGGATGATGTAAGCATGAATTGCTTATTAATAGAGTTGAATTGTAAGAAAAATAAACTAACAGAACCAAATATCCAAAATATGAAAAGTAGCCTGACTTCGTACTTCGTAGTGTTTGAAATTTATTTAAAAACTGATGCTACGGACATGCCTGCAGCACTTGTAATTTAAGTTTCCCTTGTATTTCAGGAATTACTCAGTGCATGGCTTCTTTCCATAGCTACCCACTTTCATGCTCTGTTCCATCCTCGCTTTTGGACCTTCCATCAACAGAGGTCTTATTTGGATCAACTGGCTCACCAGTCCCACCTGCTGCATCACCGTAAGGAACAAAGCCACCATCCTCCACGGCAGTGCCCTTAAGGCCATCAATATGGCTTATTTTCACTGCTCCAGCACCTGGAAAATCATCAGTTGGGTTGTCATTTCCCTCCCCCCCCCTGCCAATATGCATCACTAATCTTAAGTAAACACCAACGAAGTGTAGCTGCTAATGGGATGTCAAGTGTAATATGTTACATTCGTTGCTTGTTAGGGATGCGTTTTTGTAAACATTTAAAAAAAAGGATACAATCATGAGAATTTACCTAACAACTCCAACAGTGTCCTCCTTATTGCAAAAAGCACATGTGAAAGATGAAAACCCACGGTTCAATTTCCTTGCAAATGAACCGCTACAGTATAGTTACGAATGATATCTTAGGTTGATCTTTATACCTGAGGAGCAGCTTTATGACGTACTCATTAAGTTCATCTATCGTCAGTGGTTCAATCTTCTTAACACCCACATACTTTGTAGGGGTAGAGCGTAAGCCTTCGTCACTCCCACACACCCTAATTGAAACATGTTTAGCGAGCATATGGACTTTTAAGGACATGGTTGAAATTAAAAGAGAGTTGTGAAACTCATTACCTTTCAAGATAACTTCTGCCAGCATCGCACTCCTTATCAAAATAGAAATGAGTAGCAGAGGTTGCATTGAGGAAGAGTCGACCTGGAATGAAACTTATATAGTCAAAGTATAGGTTAGACCTTCGAATAACATGTGTGAGAAATAGTGGTCGACTTAGTACCGCCGACTAACTTAGGGTTGATATGTTCGTGGTAACCACCACCTTTGGTTCATGACCCCTACTAATCAGGTCTTCATCAAGACTTAGCTGCGGCGTCGAAAACACTTACGCATACATTTGGATGGCTGGAAATACAGTAAGGCAAAGCTTAAACCATGTGATTACTACTTGTTCGTGGAATGCTTCATTCTATTTAATTAAGATTTTCTTAAAATACCTACATATCCTTTAAAGGCTCAGGGTGATCATCATGCGTTGTATACTCGGAGTCGCCTCATTGTAAGTTGTTCTTATCCCTTTTATTTGACCAACGATATCTGAGAAATAAGTACATGTGCAAACGGAGGAACTGTGATTACTTCACTTAAAGCTTTTATAGAAAATTGAAAGACACATAAACAGAACCACCTGGTAAACCAATGCTCGTATTGGCTAACTCCATAAGTTTCTGGTAATTAAGCACTCCTTTGGAATCGGTTCAGACGGTTCAGTCAGGTCAACGAAAACAGTTTTGTCTGTGAAAGAATAGCATGGGGGCTCTCACTGTAGCGGAAGTTGGGGTTGCTTCGTGTGACATTGAAAACAATAAGCTCATACAATGAACCTTCGCTCAATACATGTTGGAAGGTGTTGACTGTTGAGTCGATGGACATTTATGGACGCCTGAACCAGAGAGAAAGTAAATCAGATATCAACAACCTTTCAGTTTCTGTAAAATCTTATAACAAACTACTAAATTTTGAATAAATCGAGAAGGGTTCCAATAGCCAGTATAGTATAGAGTTAATAGAACAAAAACAGGAAAACATGATCGTCTCTGTAATTTACAATAACTTTTAGGTCGAATGTAATTTTTTCTGCAAACATTTCTTCTATGGTCGATAACTAAATAATATAGACTACAATCATAAATATATTTAAGGGAAAAAAATCCATATACAGTCAAATTGTGGTATCAAACTACCTTAGCATCTAGCAGCAGCATATAAACTCCCATTAACTGTCCACCTTTTTTGACATTCCGAGCCTCCCAGTAACGGAGGAGCCGCGCCTGACCACCTGCCTACGCCGACCTTCAATTCGGCCAAATGGAGCTGATAACTTCCCATTCTGGTAGCGCTTAACTGTCTGCAAGTAAAATATGAAATGGGAAAAAAATGAGGATCTGGAGAGACAACTGAGAATGTATATATATATATATATATATATATATATATATATATATATATATATATATATATATATATATATACACTCTTGAATGAGCTAAATATTAAGGAATTAAACGTACCTTAAAGAGGAGAAAGTGGGTTGTGTTGAATGAATGACATTACGGCGTAGCGTTACTTCGGAGGGGGAAAGGAAATGGGATCGCTAGGTTTCAAATTAGGTTTCACCTTATTTCTCGATTGAGTATCACATAAGTGAGAGAAAATCATGATCTTGACGGACCTACCTTATAACAAATAAAAACAAAGCCCATAAGATAAAAGAGTTAAATGGAAATTTTTACACTCAGAGACACATTTTGTGTTTACAATTTCACTCAGGGACATATTGTGCTACAACACACTTTCTTATACTAAGTTTACTAATATAACCCTCAACTAAGAGACATCTTTAGTTAACTAGAAAACTTACCCAACTAACCAATTTTGTTAACTAATTCAAAACTAGAAAATTGATTCCTTATTTTTAACTTTTTTACAAAACCATATCTTACCTTATCTCTTTCCATTTTTACGGTTCTTGTTAATCTTCTCCAAAACTTATGAACCGTAATTCCTTTTGCCAGCGACATCTTCTAGATCCAAAAATCACAATCTGAAATTCGACCCAAATCTCACCTTCCCAACCCTCATCTCTTTGATTTGCTTTTTCTCCTCACCAAATTAGGGTCTGTGTTTCGCGTTATCATCATCTCGCACTCAGTGTCTTAACCTCGAAGTTCTGGGTTTTTGCGGTTCTATCGTTTCTCAGATAAACTCCAAATGGAAGGTTAGATCTCTCTTCTTAAACTTCTTGATTCACTCTTCCCACAGATAAACTAATTGATTCCGTCTGCTCGCAACAAACCCTAAAATTTCGCTTTTTGTTTAATACTTTGCAGATAACGCAGTTGATATTCGCCTCTCCCGAAAGGTTTTTCGCAACTGATAGATTCCCGCAAAAAACACCACTCACCAACCACTACTACGTGTCCATGACCACATCTATATTTTAACCACTGCTAAGCGTCCATGATCATATCGACATGTATAAAAAAAAGTTCGTCATCGCCTACCAACATAACTTTAACCACAACCTCTCTGACCACAACCTGTCTAACCACAACCCATCTTCGTGGTAACAAAAACAACACCCCCGTAGCCACGGCCTCTCTAACCACAACCCAACCTCAATGTGGATGATATTTTAAATACACCACCGAACCACAAACAACATCCACGACCAATTAAAAATCACTCTTTAACCCACAACCAAAAAATACACTCCGTCCTGTCCACAAATATAAAAACATAGTTCATGCATCTTCGTGGTATCAACAACATCACCCTTCTAGCCACAAATACAAATTTTTAGTTCCCCTACATCAACAAGGTCCAACTAACTTCCAAGTCTAAAGAAAACCCTGGGAGAAGGTTCTTTCGTTACATACCATGTTTCAAATGGGTTGGCAAAGCAAACTCCGAAGAGTTGGCCCTTTTGGCAGATAAACAGGCCAGGTTAAAACAAAGATCTGATCCAACTAAAGCAAGAACTTCTTGACATGAAGTAAGATATCAGCGAGATTGTTGAGGTTTTTGAGTGTATTAGATCTAAGGTTTAATTCTGGTTCTAAATCTAGATCCCCAGCCATTGCCATTGCGGATCCCCGGCCATTGTGCTGACTCTCAAATCTGAAAAAGTTTCTTTAACCACAAACACACAATCCCCACGGTCGTATCCACACGTATTAAAAATAAAAAAACAGGCATCTCCTACACACGAAACTTTAGCCAAACTGACCACAACCTCTCTAACCACAACCCAACTTCATGGTTTCAACCACAACACCCATGTAGCCACAACCTCTCTAACCACAACCCACTTTCATGGTTTCAACCACAACACCCATGTAGCCACACCCTCTCTAGCCACAACCCAATCTACATGTAGATGCTATTTTGAATACACCACCACAACCACAAACAAGACATCCATAACCAAACTAACCATGACTTCTGAAGCGACGGAACTCGAAACGAAACTCCCTTCGCCAGTTCTATCTCTTATATCTCTTCTCGCCTTATCTCTCACCTTCGTTGAAAAACAAAACCCACAACAAGTTACGTTTAAAGAACAACATTTATTACGAGCCAAACCAATACGCTTCTTCTGAGCCATTAGATCTTCTTTTAAAAATTATCTGACGGTCAGAAAAGAGACTCTAAAACCCATACAACTACTTTTACTTTTGCACATTTTTCATTTATTCCAATTGAAGAGATATCTGGTTTGGTCCTTAAAGGGCTTTTGTGTCAACAAAAAAACAGCTGTCCCAACAATGTGTCTCATATCATAATGTGCCTTTCAGCGTTAACAAAAGACACAAAGTGTCTCTCAGTGTAAACGTCTCAAGATAAAGTCTATATAGTTTCACGTTGGAACTAAACATAACAAAGAAGGAGAAGTCCATATAGTTTCACGTTGGAGGCGAATGACAACGTGGAGAAAACATAGTATTCTCATTGATTGATTTTATATGATGACGTGGACATGCTTAGAGGGCTTGATATTTTCCTTTTAGTATTGTAAGATGTTAAATGAAAATCGAAATGTTCTTGATTGAAAATTTAATTACATCTAGTTGTTATATATAAATAAAAAGTCTTTTATTTTTGAAAAAAAAGGCATCTACATGTGATTAAGAAAGAGGAAGGTTATACCCTGAAAAGAAAAGAAAAAAGAAACTCAATAGGTAAAGATGAAAAAATATATGAACTTTAGTTACTTTTTTCTTTTTGATCAAAGAACTTTAGGTACTTCTGATTCTGTCTTTCATTGTAAAACGATGCACATTTTGGGCTTGAAGCGATCAGCGTTTTCTCACTTTCAAACTAGCACAACTGGTGATACAGGTGTAATAAAACATACATAATGTTCGTTATATTTGAAGAAAAAAAATAAAGAAGAGAGGAAAAACGAATATTTTGAAAAATTCTTTGTTTTTTTTTTCTTTTTCAAAATTGATTTAATTGCATAAGAAGAAATAAACAAGATTTGAAAATATTGTCTTAATATTTGGTAATTGTATATCTAAATTTTTGGAGATTTGTTCATGTTCATTTGTAAAATTACAATTTCTACCACGCGTAAATATAAGTTGATTGGGTCGAAGGCATATTCTACTAAGTGTAGACTTTTGAATTATTTCTAAATTACGTATTCAGATTATTTTAGAGTAATTGGTTAACAGTAGAAGATGCATTCAACTAAAATACAGAGAACGTTGAGAACGGAAGATATCATATTCCTTAAATGTATAATATAACATGAAAGTTTGATTACGGATCTCTAATCAACGCAGATTGCCTTGCAAACCGTGGAATACAATTAGTATGTGTGTTTACACTAGTGTGTGTTTGTTTGCGTTAGCACTAAACAGTTTTTGTTTGCGCTAAATATCGTCCTAGATCTTTATATTCCAAGATTAACATTGTCCTTGGGCGAGCGTCTAGAAAATGAGAAGAAATGCAATAATAAGACGTTGAGCCGATCTTATGAAAAGATCCATTCGTTGATTTGTTCTTGATTAAGAAGGAAAAGGCAGCACTAAAGAAGAAAATATGGTCACGGAGTTCAACAATTCTACCAGGGCATGTTGGTTCATCTGTGAGAATCTACCATGTGCATTGTAAGATCACAGAGGGTAAAGTTGAGCATAAATTTGGAGGGTTTGCGTTTGCAAGAAAAGTGGCAAGGCATCCTAGAGCAAAGTAAGGTTTTGAGCATGAATAAATTAGCTGAGGGGATTGCTGGAAGAGAAACCAAAAACGAAACAATAAAGTCAGATCAGGTAGAACTCATTTGAGCTTAGAAATGTTTCAGTTTCGTTATCGACTCTAAAGTGTGCATGTGCTTAGGAAAAACAATGAATTACAAACACAATCTGTACAAAGCTTATATACATCTGAATACAATTGTTTAACTTAATTCCTAACGATCACCAGAGCAAACCAGATATGATACTTCAGTATTCCCAAATAGCGATTACAGATTCTGACTGAATTTTCATTGAAGCCTCAAAAGTTGGAAGATGCACACAGCCAGCCAATTCATACTTTGGAAATACATTGGTTCGGTGATCATCTACTAGTACAAATGTACAATGCCCTCCATAAAGGGTACCTTTCTCCACTGTGAGGGTTGAAGGAGCCCTTTTTTTCCAAAACGGATCTGAGGTTGAGGCACCAAATAGTTAATGTCTTTTGTCGAGAACCATAAGAGCATTTTGCAATAGTTGTCTTGCTTTCCTATCTGCACTACACCCAGATGCTTCCATTTCCCTGAATATTTCTGGAACCTGCGATTTTAACCACAAATCCTTGACAATCTACTCAGTGTGGTGATCGAACACGCAATTCAAAAGCACTAGAAAGGCAGGAACTACATACCTTTTCATACTTCTTTGCTCGAGTGAATGCTTTCATAAGTGTACTATAGGTAACCACATCGGGGGTGAATCCCTTCACAAGACAAACTCAACCAGTTGAGCATAATATTTAACGAGAAAGGTACTACTAGTTGAATGGACGGTAGACGAATTAGATATAATACATACACTTTCTTTAATATGGTGATAAATAGATAGAGCTTCCATGTGCTTCCCAGCATTTCCAAACGCATTGATCAAAACATTCAGCATAATCAAATTTGGTTCAGTGCCCTCCTTCTCCATCATCTTTAGCACTTTTACGGTCTGTTTGCATAGTCCCTGCGTATGTATTCGTATTCGATCATGACTTGAGTTTCAGGTCATCAAACCGAGAACAAGAAAGATAAGGAAAACAAACCTGTTGAGCATATGCATCAGCCAAAGTACAAAAGATATTAGCTGAAGGAGCGACACCTTCCGACTTGAGTCTACCCACAAGTTCCTCGGGGTCCTGGAAACTCCCAAACTGTCCAACAATCTCAACTAAAGCTGCATAGATAGCTCTCGTATCTCTTCTATCTTCTTTACACTTTATGGACTCAAAACTTTTACTTATCATGTTCCAGCTCCCTTTCTCTCCCAACCGCGCTATAAGCTTCACAAACATCCTAGGGTCAGGATAAAGCCCCTGATCCTGCATCATCGTGAACAGCTCAAGCGCCTTATCGACCGCACCGTGGTGACAATGCCACCGTATAAGCGAGTTCCAAGTACTAATATTCGGCTTAAAATCATGAGAACTCTGCATTTTCCGCAAGACCTGTAACGCTTCATCTAACTCTCCGTACTTACCAAACGTATCGATGATGCTGTTGTATAACTCCACATCCATAGGCAAACCAATCTCGCAAATCTCTTCGATAATCCCTAACGCTTTCTTCCACATCCCATTGTCTCTGTAAATACGTATGATCTTCCCATAGACGAAAGAAGTCAAAGGAAACTTCCTCTTCTTCATCTCATTAACCACACGCCACGATTCCTCCAATCTCCCAGCGCTAACGTAATAGTTCAAGAGAACCTCACACGTTTCTTGATTCTTCTCAACGTTTTCAAGTTGCATGTGATCCAAAACCCTAAGAGCTAACGCGAGCTGGCCTTTTCTCAAGTAGCCGCCGAGCAAGGCGTTGTGGAACCTCAGGGGGTAGCTTCCATGGAGACCGGATCGAATCACTTCTTGGAAAAGAGCATCGGCTTCGAGAGTCCTCCCGAGAGCAGAGAGAGTTTCGATCAAAGTAACGTAGGAAAGAGGATCGGGTTGGGAGCCGAGCGAATCCAATTTGGCCAGGAGAGACATCGCTTCGTCGATTCCGCCTGTTCTGCAGCGATAGCGAATCCGACGATTGTACGTTGAAATCGGCAGTTCCTCGGTGACTATTTGGCGCGAAACTGGGTGGTTAGAGCAGCCATTGACGGGTCGCCGCCGCGAGTATCTGGTCGGAAGTGGAGATCCGTACGTACGCAGAGACATCATCATACTTGGTGAGCACAGTAGGCTCTACCCATCTATGGCGAGAAGGGAAGAAGCAAACGGAGAGGACATGCTTTTAGCTAATGGTTTCGAAGCGAATGCATATATCTTATCCGCTTCTCAGCAAAATTTCATTATTAAACACCTCTCTCTGACACCAAATCACTTTTGCTTTGGAGGAGCTTATTGAATTAAAATTTGGGGAATTTCAGTTTTATCACACAAAATACCACTTTTCAATTTATGTATATAACTATTTTTATAAATACTTTAAATTTGTGATAAAAAAAAATATTAAATTAAATCTCTTAAATCATTTATAAATATTTAAGAATAATTTCTAAAACAGTTATAACAGTTTATAAATTCAAATCCAACCCCTAAATACTAAATCCTAAACAAAAATTATTGATTCTAAACCTAAAAGTCAAACTATAATTTTGATTGATTGTATTTTTTAAAAGTGGTAGTCAACTTAGTGTATTTTAATCAATTTCTCCTTTAAGAGATTTTTTATTTTTCCCCAAATTTTTCTTTATTAAATGGGCTTTTTGCAAAATTGACCTATAACTTAAAGTCAAACACAAAACTAACCTCCTTTTTTTTTGAAAATTGGTTTTGCCCCATTCACCCCACAAGTTCATATAATTTACGAAAATGCCATCAATTTTTTTTTTTCGAAAATGACATCTTTACTCTCTCACCCTCATCATCTTCAGGTAATTACAAGATTGACATTGTCATCAATACCACAACCACCATGAACAACCAATTTGAAGCTCTTAATGCTCCCAAAATCGATTTATCCTTCATCTTTTTCCATTCTTGTGAACTAAACACAACATATCTCTCACTTTCTCTCCACAATGAGCTAAAAAAACCCAAATTTTTTATTCTAAAAATTTTATGGTTCATAGAGTCATTGAAGCTAACGATTCTGGGTGGGTGACTTTCGTTTGTGATTCTGTGTGCTTGGAGAAGCCTTATGTATGCTAAGGAACTTATCTCACCAATTTAAGGTATGACATCGAGTTTTTTTCCAGATCTGTTCGTCAGACGACTTATTTGGGAAGTCGTCTGGCTGTAGATGACTTACCTGGAAGTCGTCTGACTGTAGACGACTTACCTGGAAGTCGTCTGGTCAACGCAGAGGTTATTTTTGCAATTGACTTTGAAATCTGTAACCTGAGACGACTGAAAGTTAAGTCGTCTACTATTGTTTGGTTTCAAAAAAATTTCCAAAGAACCTAGATGACTTACATTTCAGTCGTCATAGGTTAGTTTTGCATTTGACTGAATAATTTCAGAAGTTTGACTTCCCCAGACGACTTACATTTCAGTCATCTGTCGAAAATTAATATAATAATATTTTTTTAAAAGTAAACGACTTACAATTAAGTAGTCATAGGTTAGTTTTGCAATTGAAAAAAAAAACTTCAAGATTTAATTACACGCAAACGACTTATAATTCAGTCGTCCACCAGACGACTTACTTGTAAGTCATCCAGGATTTTTTTCCGAGATTCTGGTCAAACCTCGTAAATCCTGGACGACTGAATTATAAGTCGTCTGTATATAATTAAATCTTGAAGTTTTTTTTTCAATTGCAAAACTAACCTATGACGACTTAACTGTAAGTCGTCTACTTTTAAAAAAATATTATTATTTTAGTTTTCACTAGACGACTGAAATGTAAGTCGTCCAGAAAAGTCAAACTTCTGAAATAATCCAGTCAAATGCAAAACTAACCTATGACGACTGAAATGTAAGTCGTCTAGCTTTTTTGGAGTTTTTTTTTAACCAAACAATAGTAGACGACTTATTTTTCACTCGTCAGAAATAACAGATTTCAAAGTCAATTGTAAAAATAACCTCTGCGTTGACCAGACGACGTATAGTTTAGTCGTCTGGACAACTTAGATTGAAGTCGTCCGCGTCTTCTCTGCTAGTTTTTAAGTCTTCTATGTTAGTTTTTGAATAACTTGTATTTTTAAGAGTGATAAGTAACTTCAAGATATGTAAAACTCATATTTACAAAATATGTTCTCTCCCTTAGTTTTACTAAATTTGACAAAGTTTTTCAACGCAAATTTAAAAAAAATATGATATGCTTTGACTAGTTACTATTGTTTGTTTCCATCTCTTAAGTATATTGTTATAGACAATAATGATGACTATTGTTATGAGTTGGAAGAAGGGTTAAATGCTTCTTAAAATGTTGTATCAATATGAAGCTACCAACATTCTTGTTTATTAAGATGAGAAAAAGGCCATTGGAGTTTATTATTGCATATGAGAGATCCAAAGATAAGAAAAAGGCTACTGAAGTCTATTATTTCATTGATTTGTAAATGTGTAAACACATTGTTAGCACATTTAATACATCTTGGAAAACATTATTACTGATTTTACAAAAAATTCACAACTAAAAGAGTATACATGCAATTCACAAAACAGACCACAAACAAAACTATTATAGATCACTAGAGATTTTTTCCGCGCTTCGCGCGGATTGTGTCTTATAAATTTATTTTATTTATAATATTATTTGTCGGTTTGTTTCTTTTACATTAGTTTTTTGTTTTTCCAATGTTAGTTTTTCTTAATTTAAATTTATATGTTTATAGTTTTTCTTTTTTCTGGTTGTAGATGGAGAATTATATTTTTTATTGATGGTTTTTGTATGTGACATAAACTTTTTGAAATTTTAAAATAATGTTATATATAGTACAATTAACACATTAAAGAAGAGAAACATATTTAAGCACATTTTATACAGGTTTTATATACATAATTTTAAACATTATATATGTATATATTATAAGTTTGAAACATGTAAATGCTTTCTAAAGTTAAATACTTGTTCTGAGTTTACATAACTTATCGAAAGTTTTATCTTTTTTAAATTTAAATCACAGAAAAAAATCAAAAAGTCAATATAGATGGGTTTTCTTGGGCTTTTAAATCAACACTGAAAATTTACATGAATCATATAACAACAGTTTTATAAACAACTCGATAAAATTTGACCGAGCCAAAGATTTTCACACAATATGTTCTTTCTTCTTCAAATTGCGAAGAGCCTATAGGCACAAGAAAAAAATCATAATTTTTGTTTCACTTATATAACATTTTTTTTCCTTTACACACGGAATTTATTACACTGCTATAAGCAATTGAGAACTCTATTCATATAAGATTCACATCTATGTATTTTGACAAAGAAGAATTTTAGCCATCTTTAGTTTCGGAATGAATCAACTTCAGTCATATACACTATATTTTCTCTATGATTCAAATCTTACAATTTTAATATATGTGCAGATTTCCATGTGAAAAAATACGCACGCCATCTATCGTTCAACCTATTACTTTTTCCAAAGTAAACACTATAATCCTCGTTTGGTTAGCTCCACAAACTAATCTCTTTGGATCAGTGTAACCTTTCAGAAAATGATAATCTTAACATCTTACAAAAAAAACAACAAATATTGACTTATTTATATGAATATATATATTATTTTAAATCATTATAGTGGACGAAGAAATCACCATAATTTGTACAACAAATTTTCTTAGATTCACTTCATCATATTCACCATTTTACCATTTTAATTACATAATTTTATATGAGCTTCTTCACCTTTCCCGGTTATTTTCTCTTTATTTATAACAACAATATAAAGTTATAAACTATATGTATATATTATAAATTAATAATTTATTTACTCTTAAAGTAACGATTAAAAATAGAACATAATTCAATATAGATATATGATTCTATTAATAAATTAGCAGTTACAAATTTGAAATTTTTAGAAATATCAAAAGTTTTATATTAGTTAATTATCTTCTAAATGACATTTATTTTTAATTCTTTTTGGATGAGAATATTTTGGCTGAGGTGGATAGTCTCAAAAGCCTTGAATTTAGTCCCTTTTATATAGTATGATTCATCTACAAAGACAAGCTTGGATTCCACTTGAGTAGACAAGACCAGACGACTTCTAAGAAGTCCAGACGACTTCTAAGAAGTCCAGACGACTTCTAAGAAGTCCAGACGACTTTCAGGAAGTTCAGACGACTTTGTCAGAAGACTTTTAGGAAGTTCAGACGACTTTACAGGAAGTCCAGACGACTTTTAGGAAGTCCAGACAACTTCCAGACGACTTCCAGACGACTTAACAGGTAAGTCGTCCCAGAAGTCTTCCAGATCTGAAAAACCTACATATTAAATCCAGATCTGAAAAACCTGCATATTCAAAAACGTTCAAATGGCTTAAAAACAGAAAAAATAAGTGGAAGATTAGATAAATCTACCTTTACAGAACACACAAAAATACATATCTAAAAATAATAGATATACCTTTAAATTAGTGGAAGATGAGTACCATCTAATGAAAAACCTGCAAAAAAAAAAAAAATTAGTAAGAAAGACATGAGACAAAATTGAAAAATTCATATAAAGTTTGGTGTTTTCAAGTCAAAGAAATTAGAGTGGGTTTGGAGAGTTTTAGTTTGGGAAAAAAGTAAGAACTTTATACAACAAGAAGTTACCAAATGAAGAAAAATCAGACATAAGAACTTACCAAAACGCTCAGAAAAATCCAGACGAATTTCTAGAAGTCCAGACGACTCCCTGGAAGTCCAGACGACTTTGTCAGAAGACTTCCAAGAAGTCTAGACGACTTCCAGACGACTAACAGGTAAGTCGTCCCAGAAGTCTTCCAGATCTGAAAAACCTGCATATCAAATCCAGATCTGAAAAACCTGCATATCCAAAAACGTTCAAATGACTTAAAAATAGAGAAAATGAGTGGAAGATTAGATAAATCTACATTTATAGAACACACAAAAATACATATCTAAAATTAATAGATCTACCTCTAAATTAGTGGAAGATGAGTACCATTTGATTAAAAACCTGCAAAAGAGATAGATTAGTAAGAAATACATGAGACAAAACTGAAAAATTCATATAAAGTTTGGTGTTTTCAAGTCAAAGAGATTAGAGAGAGGTTGGAGAGTTTTAGAATGATGAACATTACATTTTTGTTGCAGCCATTTGAGAGGAGGAGAGAGAATGTGTAAATTTTTCTTTATATAGGGAGACAAAAAATCCAATTAGGTTAAATATTTTTGACTCAGACGACTTCCTGGACGACTTACATTTCAGTCGTCTGGTGAAGAAATTAAAACAGACGACTTACATGTAAGTCGTCCAGAAGAGTTTAATATTTTTAGCGGGAAATTAAATATTTTTAGCGGGAAACTAAAATAGAAGACTTTCCAGACGACTTACAAGTAAGTCGTCTGGTTTAAATTATTTAAGCGGGAAAATAATTTTTTTTAAAAATTTTAGGCGGGAATATTTGGACGACTTACATGTAAGTCGTCTGTTTTAATTTCTTCACCAGACGACTGAAATGTAAGTCGTCCGAGTAAAATGATCCGGTTAGGTTAAAACGTACATTGGTAAAATATAAGGTTCGGTACAATGTGGACGACTGAAATATACGTCGTCCGAGTAAATTATTCAACAGACGACTGAAATATAAGTCGTCCACACCCTAAACATAACCCCTAAACTTAATTATCTAATTAAACACTTCATAAAACCAAATCAAATTTGAAAAGTGTTTACTATACACAGAAATAAACACATAGGTGAAAACTAATTTTTGAAAAAAACATTTTAGTTTTCCAAAATATAACCCTAACAATACATACAATACTACAACATATGTTTGCCAAACTCCTAAGCCAAAGTATTTCATGATTCACTACTTCCACTCATCTATCTTCAAAACAAATCAATTTTATCATATCTTAATTTATATCAGTTAAAACTGTTTATAATTACTTGATTTTTATTTTTTACGCATCAAAATATTTTTTTACAAGATTTATAAATTATTTTTAAAATAAACTGGTACCAGACGACTTACACTTCAGTCGTCCAGACGACTTCCAACATCCCAGACGACTCAGACGATTTACTGGGGCTATATTCGTAAAAATGGCTTCTGTTTTTTTGTTTGGTCACAAGGGGCTGAGCTGTAATTTCACTAGGCTTTTAGGTTAGTTTTGCATTTGATTCAAGTTTGGGTATAGGTTTGGGATTAAAATCAAGTTGTGGGTTAGTTTTGGCAAAAACCCCTTATTAAATTTAGTATATATAAGTTATTTGATTAACAATTTATTTAAAAAAATATTTTCTTATTAAAAATAAATTATGTTCAATAAAATATTTATTTAAAGTTATTTTATATTGTTTAGAGTGTGATTTATAGTTAAAATTTACTAAAGATAAGGAAAATATTCATAAAAATACCCCATCTAAATTTTAATACTCAATTTTTTGTTGCTATCCAGTTTAGTATTTAAAATAGTTTGAATATTAAAATGAATACGGTTTTATAAGTTTGTATATTAAAATGAAATTAAAAGCATTGTTTAAAATTCAAAATAAACCTTAAAATATTCTAGTTTCATTCTATGTTTTAGAAATAAAATAACTAATTGTAGTTAATCTTAAATTTTGTAAAAAAATATTTAAGATTTGAGTATCAAATTTTGTTTGTTTTCTGAAATATAAAATAAATTTAATTTGTTTCTTTCAAAATTAAGTTTTACTTTTATTTTTCTCCATAATTTAGTAATTTCCTTCCTAAACCTTCAAATAAAAGTTTTAAAAAAGTCCAAATTCTTTTTCTTAGATTTGGAGAATTTAAATTTCGTCGAAAATATACCAACATTTTAATTAAAATAGATATAAAATGGGTATTAGAATGTGCACATTTTAAAAATTTGTGTATTAAAATGAATAAAGTCATTAATTAAAGTATTGAATCGGATGACAAAAATTTGAATATTAAAAAATTTAACAAAATTTAGTTGAAGTATTTTTATAAAATTTTCTCAAATATAAATAATATCTAAAGAAATAGTATTTCATTCTTTTTGTTCAAGTGATCAAGCCAGATGAGTATGGGAGAGAAAGGTTTATCTGCTGTTGTAGATGGTTGATGCGAGTTTAAAACTAAAATAGATTTTGACCCGCGCAGGCGCGCGGGCGTATATTTTGAAAAATATGTTAATATTTGTTTTTCATGTAATTATTAGGATTTGGAAAAATGAATCCGAAGAACATAACCGATATCGATCCAAAAATATAGTACCAAACCCGAACATAAATTGATTAAATATTCTAATTATTCAAAATTTTGTTATTTAGAGAACCGAATCTGATCCGAACCGAAGTATTTGGATATCCGAATTTATCTAAAAATAGATTTATATACTTATATATATTAATTATTTTTAGATTTAACGTATATGAAACATCAAAAATGATACTTTTAAATTGGTTTAAATACTTGAAAATATATATAGATAGTCAAAAGTAAATATCTGAAATAGTTAAAGTATACTCAAATCACCAAAAATACTTAAAATAATTATTGATTCTGTATCCAAAATTTTAAATCAAGCCAATTGATATGTTAAGCTTAAGTATTATAACATATGTTATTCAAATTTATACGTAATATATTATTTTATTTATATATTTTGAGAAATTTAAAATATATAATGATTTAAGATTTTAAAAATAATTTAAATTAGTTATCCAAACCTAAACCAAACCCGCAAAGATCCAAATCGAACTCAAACCAAAATTTAGAAACATTCTAATAAGGCTGAAATCTTTGACCCCGAAAACCCGAAATACAAACCGATCAGAACCAAACCCGTATGGGTACCCAAAAGCCCATCCCTAGTCATTATTATATATCGTATTTTATCATCATATAATTAATCGTATTTTATATGTACCATCATATAAGTAATCATATAACTAATAGTATTTTATACATACTATCATATAAATAATTACATATATTATAATTTTTAAACTTAATATGAAATATAAAAACCATAATTTGAGTTAGTATTTCAAATTAGGCTTTGTATTATATTTTTCTTATATATATTGACAATATTTTTTTATAATGGTTATTGAAAAATAGTTTAGTAAAAATCTATTTTTGAATATATGTATATTTCTGAATCAATTTTTGATTTAAATCAAATTTGAATTATTATTTTGATTTGAAATATGTATATAAAGTTTAAATTTTGTTTTATGGTTAGTTTAGAAAAAAAAAATTAGGCAATTAGATTGATCCATTTTGGTATATTTTAAAAGTGGTCTTGATAACTTTCAATTTTCTTAAAAAACATAAGCCCATTACTTTTTTTCTTAATACTACTATCCTTGTTTCCAAACAAAATTAATTTTTTTTAAAAGACTACAATTCATATTTCCAAACACTCCAAAATGTTTTAATAATCCTATTAAAATCTCCAGACACTCCAATTTTGTACTTGAGTTTTAATAAGATAGATATCGGACATGGATTTTATTCCCTTTTCAAGATTTATCTGATAGTGAACTCATGGCAATATCAGAGTAAAAACGGTTTAAAAGAGAAAATAAATCGGTAAAAATGACCTATCTAACTACTTCTTATAATAGATACTAGCGCTTGATCCGCGCGCCCGCGTGGGTGTTCATTTTTGGTTTAATTTTTTTTTAATATTTATTATAGGTTTTATAGTTGTAATATTTAAAATCATATATTATATGGTTATATATCAAAATTATATGATGGATTACATTAGTTATTTATATCTAAATGGATGAAAAAGATCTTTGTTAATCATATAGTTTGTGTGTGGTATTTGTTTTTTAATTTTATAGTCAATAAAATAAATATTCGATATATTTTTATGCTCATTGACTTACATATTTTAAAATATTTTGTTTATATATTAGAAATTCATAAGTACATATTAGTTTAATAAAAAATATGAGTTATAGATCAAAAATAGTATTAGATAATTCATGTTGCAAATTTTAATTTTTTTAATATGTTCATGTAATACATGAGATAATATATGGGCAAATCTCCAAAATAGCACCTTTCTAAGTTTATATCACAAAAATAGCACTCAAAAACTAAAATGACCAAAATAGCATTTTATCTTTTGAAAAATTTAAATTTTTTTATTTTTCAAAATTTGAAATCTTATCCCCAAAACTTCACTTCTCAACTCTAAACCCTAAAACCTAAACTCTAAAACCTAAACCCTAAATTCTAAACCCTAAACCCCACCCCTTGAGTGCTATTTTTGTGACTTTTGACCTTGAGTGCTAGTTTGGAAACAAAAACTTGATTTAGTGCTATTTTGGTCTTTTTCTCATAATGGGCAAATCTCCAAAATAGCACATTTCTAAGTTTATATCACAAAAATCCCTTATATATTAAAGGAGAAGCATTCTAATAAATGCATTCACACTATAATAGACACGTGGCAGCCTCACAATGATTTGATAATAAATATGCTAACGCATTCACACTATATTCATAAATGTGCTCACACTATATACTTTGTATTTTTTTAATATAAAACTCATATGCAAGAGTCCAATAAAACTTTAGATTTTTCGGTTCGAATCAAAAGCTAAACTATATATATTTTATTTTTATTGTTTACCGATAAAATTGGGCAAAATATTTATAAGTTTTGATTCAATTCGTTAACCGTTTTGAATTGAACCAAAAAATATGGATATCCGTAACTCTACGAAGCAAATAAATTACTAAAATACAATTAAAAAAAACAAATCACAAATACCAATATTTTTAGGAGCAATTGTCAAATTTGATCTATTATTTCATTTGCATATATATACATATAGGTACATAATTATATATATATATATATATATATATATATATATATGTTATATATATTATATATAAGTTTTACAATATTTTTATGAATTCAATTTATTATATTAGGTATTAAAATTTAAAAAGTAAATAATATTTTATTTTGTAATAAAACATTATTATTAATTTTTCAATTATTTTTTAAATTTTATTTACGGATCAAATCGGATATTTTTTAAAATTCTAAATCATTTCGGATATCATACTCACCGACTATCCAAGTGACTAAAGATTGAATCGACATGAATGCCTCCAAATACTCGGATATTCGATCTGTGTTCACCTCTATTTACGGATACAGTTGATTTTTTTATATGAAAAAAATTTACTAATGTCAAGGCCTTTTTAATTTTTAATTAGTTTTAATTTTATCTGTCATGTATTATTTAGAACAAAAATGTTATTAATATTAATTAACAATATCATTATATATTTGTCATTTATTTTTATATACTTTTATATACACATACATGTGCACCTTGATGTGAGCACTTTATAAGTATTTACCACTACTGAAATATCTATATTTTTTTGAAGTTGAAATATTTTTTTCTTAATGCTTCTTTCACTACCGATCAAATTGTAGTGAAATGATTAGTCTTAATAATTTTCTTTTCTTTTTCTTGAACTATTATCCGTTTACAAACTATAATATGAAACCATTGGTTCGACATGACAATTATCTAAAATTTATAACATAAAAATTAACAAATAATAATAATTTTTGGTTTTTACCGAAAAACTAACAAATCAAACATTCTAACAGAAAAAAACCAAAAAATAATTTAAAACCGAACCAATATCTAGATTAAACAGATTTAATGTGTTTTTATTAAAAATAACGAAACTAATAATCACATCCCGCGCAAGGCGCGGGTTATTACCTAGTATATTATTATTACTAATGGGCTTTTTAATTGCTAATGAAAGACTAAATATAACTAATTACTAAATGGGTTTTCCAATAATCCATGTTAAACCAAAAATAAAAACAACAAAGCCAAATTATATGTTTAACAACTTTACGCAGGAAAAAACAGTTACACGATGAAAAAAAAAACTATGATCGACAATCGAAAGAGAAAAGTCTAGGGTTGCAAAGGAAAAAGATGGAGATATTCGGCGAGTTCCTGGGAGAATTTGGTACGATTTCTATGTAATCTGGAATTAGAAGATGTAAAGCCTTGATTAATCGACTCCATCAAGGTACAAATTAGTATGTATACTCTGTTTAAACATCTAGTTCTATACTCATTTGAGACTAACGGAACCTCTTTTGTATCTACAGTTGATCTTCATCTTGATTGTGTACGAAATCGAGGCATAGAAGAAGAAACAGTAGACATCGAATAAATGAATTGAAGAAACCAGGTCGCATGAGTCTACGGTGATGTTGCCTGTATAGAAAGCACGAGTCATATTGTGATGGAGAGAGTAATTAGAGGAGATCCGTAAACAGCAAAGCACGAAGAGGTTTCCGACATAAAAACAAAAGATAAGTACTCCTTTATTGATATCTGCAACAATTTCTGGTGAGTAGTATGATTTAACTTAGAGATTGTTTAGATAGTTTGAATGTATTATATCATTTGTTTTTGATTGCCTAATGTTACTATAAAAATGTTAAGCTCGGTGAAGTGTGTTAAGTATGTTTGGTCTAATATATTAGATTGCATTTGTTTGATCACCTGAGACTGGTTTTGTAAGATAGATGAGAAAAATTTATGATACTTTTTTAGTATCTGTCGGCCTGATGCTTTAATTTGACTGTACTCTTGATAGACAAGTAGTCATTGATATTTTCATTTTAATTGCTAACCAAATTGTCTGTTTTGGCAATCTTAAGTGCCGTTTTGTACCAATTGTACATCCTATGTATTGTTTTCACTGTTGTAGCAATAAAAAAACTGCTAAATTCCTATTCAACTAATTTGAACACTGATTTATATTAGTAAAATATACATTGAAGTCTTACTAAAACTGAATATATGGTCTGCAAGTCATAGAATTCAGTTATTTGAAACTCTTAAACTAACAGATGGAAGCTCCTCTATTCAAACTGCACATTGAAGCTGACAACAGATCGTTTAAAACACCACAAGGTTAGTAAATTGCTGCTGATGTCAAGCTCGTAGATAGATTGAGTAATAGAATTATGCTCTTAGACACACTGATTAATAGGACATACAATATTGTTCATGTGAATCGTCAGTAGTTTTAGTTATTTGTTTTCTTTAGCTCGATCTCACGATTTATAAATTTGTTTTCTGTTTGGATGATTGTGTTATGATGCGGGTCAAATAATAAAAGCAACAACATTTAAAATAAAAAAACAAATGAAACTGTTTACTTATTTTAAAAAAAAACAATACGAAGAAAAAGTGCTTAGTTTTGACAATAAATAGAAACTACATAAACGATGCATATCTTGTTTGTAGAAATCTAAAACCTGCATTGGCGAAAATAAGTAAAATAAAATTACTGAATTGTGTCTATTTAGGTGACATAATAGAAAGAAAATATAGTTCATAAAATATTTACCTTGTAAAACAAACTCTTCCAGGTTAGCAAAAACCTCTTTGAAGACAACATTTTTAGTTTTCTTTTGCGGTTTACCATCTTTGTCGACAGCCAGAATTTTCAATCCTTTTTTAGAAGTGACCGTAGATACAGCCACGTAGAGTTGTCCGTGTGAAAATACAGGTCTTGGTAGAAAGATGCCAACTTCGGATATGGATTGACCTTGGCTTTTATTTATTGTAATAGTAAACACCACTGCCACTGGCAATTGCCTTATGCGCATCTTAAAAGGCAGTCGAGTATCTGATGGTGTTATCAACAATCTAGGAATATCTACCAATTTTCCAACATTTTCTCCAGTTATTATCCTAGCTTGAACCATAAAGTCCATTAGTTGAGTGATATGTATAGTCTCGTGCCGTTCATTAACCCAGCAGAAGGCTCGCAATTTCGCAGAACCATGACATGACAACCAATCTTCAGTCTAAGACTATGGTTAGGTAAACCAGACACCTTAATAGTGTTAAGAAAATCAGGTCCTAGTGCTTCATTGTTGTTCGAACCCTTATCTCTTGGGTCTATACTGTCGGCACTTAAGTAAATCTTCTCATCACCTAAACTCGAAACTCAATCATTAGTACATATATTTTATACATCCAACCAATTGAAAAAAATAAGAACATAGAGTATATAAATCTACTATCCAACCTATCCAGCATGTAGTCATTAGTCATATTGACATCTTTATTGGTCGGACATAGGATAGCTCTCTCTTGAAAAAACTTGGCCTCTTTCTTTTCATGTAGAGAAGCAGTATCACCATAAATGGCTGTGCTGATTGCTTCTATTGGATTTTCGGAGTCTGTTATAAGAAATTCAGATGGAATATTAATCACCGCTTCAACATCATTAGGCTCTGCAAGTTTACCATCCCCAATTTTTAATATACAATCGGAAAAATCCCTAAGATCCGCAGCCTCTTCTGGTGACAAACCATCCGACAACAAACGCATGTTCTTGGTGAGCTTCAGTAGTTTGCAGTGCTCCCAAAGATATGACGAATTCAGAGATGCCAGAACGATCTCAGCCCTAACAGCTCCATTTATAACATGAATAACCTGCCTAAAGTCACCCCCGAAGACAATAACCTTTCCACCAAAAGGCTGGTTTGCATGCTTCCCAACTATATCAGATAAGCTCCTATCCAAAGCTTCAGAACAATGTTTGCCCATCATTGACGCTTGGTCCCATATAATGAGTGATGATTCTTTGACTAAATTAGCTTGATCAGTTCCAGGCTGAATAGTACATGATGAAAACTCGTCTGGATTTAATGGAATACCAAATCTTGAATGAGCAGTCCTACCTCCTGGTAGTAATAAAGAAGCAATGCCACTTGATGCGACGTTAAGAACAATGTCTCCTCGACATCTAATAGCTGCAGAAAGTAACTTCCAGAGAAAAGTTTTTCCAGTGCTTCCTTGATTCACAGCAGCAAGGATCTGATCATAAATTTCCTTTTGCTCATCAGTCATTTTCGGGACATCTCTATCAAGAATCTCTAACAATGTACCTCGATCATAGCTGCGCTCATGTACTACCAAGACATTAAAATATTGAGTGCTTGTCTTTGCAGCTTTGGCTTTGAAGTTAATCTTGGTAGAGATGTGCAGTTACGTCTCAACAGCTTCTCAATCTCTAGTAAAGTATACTTCTTTTTGTCATCGTCGCTCAACACCAATCCTACAAAAAAACAATAGGTACGTATAAGATACATGATACACATTCATATTTCCAGTCTACACATAAGTAAAAAAGCTACACACTCATATCCATAGTAAAAATTCAAACCTGGTCTATTCAAATATTTTCTTCTGTTATGCTCTATATCTTCGGACAAATATTACCAAGTGTTTTCCCATACGACCTTTGGCAGAAAGAGAGTTTTACTCATAAGCATAATAACAAAAATTTGTCGTAGGTCACTTGCAGAACACTCGTAGCTTCTCCTTACAATATCATCAGTGTACTCCTGATCATCATCTAATAATCCACGAGCAAAGCATGCATCTTTGTATTCAGGATAGAGAACTCCCTCAAAGGTCTTAATGTCATCATAACTTGTAGGCCCTCTGACAATGACTAACAATATGCACAAGAAATAAGCAGCTTCCTGTTCCCAGGAGAGTAATTTATTTTTCCTAAACAGAATCCTCTTTTCCGCTTCTTGAACTTCTTTGACTTCTTGTCAAAGATATAGTAGATAAGAATCTGGGCATAAGTTAGTGTTCTTGCAAACTCGTCGATTTTATACAACTCGAACCATGCCAAGAACATTGTCTTTTCAATGAGCTTCCGACTGATGACTTTTTTCAGCTTATCCTTTCCATTAAATGTACCCACTTGTTTTCCTGGTAGATGAAAACTAAGCTTCTCAACAGCAGTTGATCGATAGTTAATAGGAAATTTGAAGATTCGCCAAGCTGATTCACATGAAGACACATATATGCATATCAGAAACAAACAATTAGAAACGAAAGATATTGATCACATCTTAAAATTACGAATGTAATTGTATCAATTACATACCTTCAATCGAAAAAATCCTTCAGTTCGTTTCTTTTCTTTTCCATTTTTTCAACAGTAATGTCTTCATTGTCCAACTCGTTAGCAACAATGTGATATGGCGGTTCCACGGCTATAGTCACACGATCTTGCCCCTTATTTATGTTCTTGAATAAGTACTTGATAGATACAGATTGGTTTCACCACTCCACATTAATATGAGCTCGGAAACGTAGAGACAGTTTCTTGTTATATGGAATAACAAACCGATTGTCACATTTGTATCCATTCTTGAGGACAAAGTTCTCTGACTGTTCACGCCTTCTATAAACAGGAAATCTTTCTTTATTAATAGTGGTCTTCTTAACAAATGGATTATGATAAGACTTAGAGCACAAACCATTCTCCATACATGGAGAATTCATATTAGCGCTCCACATGGACCATGAATCATCATATCCTTAATAACTTCATAAAGTTCAGGTTCCTTGAGTTTATCAAGAATCTCCGCAGAAATGATATTGTCAATGTCATCGGTTGTAGGAAACTTGTGCAAAGGATACATGAATAAGAGAATGTGTGCGTATGGTAGACCACGTTTCTGGAACTCGACCGTGTACATAGCTGATAGGAAAAAAAATTATTAGGTTACACCAAATGAAATCAAAATGTGGGAAGCTAAAATATAATTATATTTATAACTTACAGGCACCAGTCTTTCCAAGTAGATTTTTCTTGGTTAAATCATCCATCAGTGAATCAAGTTTCATCTTGAAGATCCTACAAAGAATGTCTGATCTATCTTCTGCCTTTAGCTTTCGAGACTTAACATATCTTGTGATCTCTGGCCATTTCAGATTACAAGTGAAAGTGATGAAAAGATCTGGAAATCCAAAATGCTTACATACGGTCATAACATCCAAGTAAAGATTCTTCATATATCTAGGACTTCATGTGAACGAAGATGGTAACATTAACTACGATCCTTGATCACTCATATCGACCTTTCCTGCATTCTCAGACTCTTTGATAGAGTCATAACTATCAGATTGCGAAGTAGGTTGATTAAATCTCATATAGCGAAGGCGATTATACTCTATAGTAGTATAGGCATCCACCATGAACTGCTGAAACAGTCTTCTCAAATGCAACAAACAATGAGACTCATTCTTGCGTTCATGAAGACGAAAAGCAAAGAACTGTCACATACTGATATTAGGATTCTTCTGTTTCTTTGTAGCTTTTGTTACACCTTTCTTAATACTAAGTCTGAATCCATCTTCTCCATAAGTAAATAACAGAGGATATTGAAGGGCAAGATAAGCAGCATGTATCTTGTTGATTCTAAGCAGGTTTCCTGATTTCTGTTGTAGAACAATATCCCTTTTATCCATATCTAGGTTTAAATCTCCTGGAATGAGTGCATCAGCTTCTGAGGCTGTGGGAGAATTATATGTCCTCCCATCCTTAGATCGGTCACTTACAATCCTCATATGAAAAGAATATTCTGGTGCAATATGAAACCGATCTCTAGCAGTTCTGAACTTTTTGACATATGGATTCACTTCATCCAACATCTTCATCAATTTCTCAATAATGTCTTTCCTCAGACTATCCTTCTTATTGCACTGGAAACCATGTTTACCAGAACTGCAAAAGAATTTATATAAAAACAGAATGATAGTAGACTGACAGTTTATTCCATTGAGATTTAAGGTTTCTAAATATTTGAAGAAAGTACCTCAGACAATTTTCTCTATTCTCAATTTCATTTTCTGTGCCAGCTATGTAAAGCTGTCCAAACTTTGCTTGGCTGTCATTATTAGGAGTTAATCTGCCCATGATAATTTTTACCTTGTAGAACCAACATAGATGGTCTTTTTCCCTTTTGAAAAGATCTCTCTACTTTCCCACCAAGTGAAGTAAATGAAAAAAATCATGTTATAAGGTCTCATATTCTACATCATCACCCTTCCATCAACTTTTTTAGAACACTTGGTGGTTCTTTTAACAAAGGCAATTGCACTTGACCATTGATATATGATGTTTTATACATCTTGTATATATGCTTTTAAATTGGTTTTCATGTCTTTATCGAGTCTTCCTAGTCCTTTTGGAGTCATTACAGGTCTGGAGTTGCATTGGATGGGAGATGGATCAGCTGGAACAAAAGAGGCAGAAAACAATGCAATTTGGTGGTTTTCACGCAGAACAGTCTTGATGACTGTTCCGGATAGCGGAGCAACCCGAGTGATTGTTCCGAGTGAGTGTTCCAGCGGCAGAGATTTTTTAGGAAACTACAATCATTACGGGATTTGCCCTAATTATCCCTATTTTCTCTCCCAGCCGCCTGTGGCTTTGATATATCATATTTTCTGTTTCTCTTTATCATTCTACGCTATTCTAGACAGAAGTAAACCATTGGAGACTTTTGTGCTTTTGGATTGTAAAGGGAGAAGCCTCCATCTCTCTCACCATAGAGAAGATTATCCTGAACCCTCTTTCTATCTCTTTTATTTACATGAAGTCTTATTCAGAATTGATCTCTGTGTTTTCTCTGTTCATGGCTGAGTAGTCAACTTGCTTATTCTAGGGTGTTCGGGTGTTAGATCCGCGAGTTAAACATAGATAAGTGAAACCATTGATTGTCTTCATTCATAAATGTTCTTAATGCTTGCATTAATCTGGCCGCTTAATGTTAGATCCTAGGTTTAACCTGTTCATTAACCGTGTAATAGGTTGCTAGATCTGTTATGAATGAGCCTAGCATCCCTAATCAGCGAAAGTAGATATTAGGGTGTTTGGTGAACCTATCGGACTTGATCTCTATTGCCTGCTGTCGCATCTTGATCCAAACGAGAGTTTAGGTATCAAGATCGATCAGCATAGGGGGCAGTTCCACGACAGTGGGCTGTTCTACTTGAGTGATCCGAGTTCTAGACTTGCTCTTAATTAAACTTGAATAATTATTTGGCTCACACTTGCTTAACACCCGACCAAACCACCCTAGGCTAGCATTTTAATCATCTGAAATCTTTAATTAATCTTTTTACTTGCTTGTTACGAAATCAACTTTAAAACCCCCATATTGTTTTAGCTTGATATTGATCCCATAAAGATAAAGTGTAATAGTTGGTCTCTGTGGATTCGATCCTAAAGTGCTACATCGACATACCATTCGATTGTGGTAGTGTGCACATTAGGTTATTTGGTGTGCGTATACACGTAATATCAAATTGGCGCCGTTGCCGGGGACCATCTTTTTACCTTTATTTTTCGGTTATTTATTTAGTCTAAGACCTCTAACTTGCCTTATCCTTTTTGTTGCAGCTAATGTTCCAGGTGCATGACCAGTAGACATACTCGGAGAAACGCACAAGGAGAGTTAGTTACATTTACCAACCAGGAGCTAGCAAGGTTAGAAAGAACAAATCGTCAACAGCCAAGGCAAACTGACACCACTATGGGTGATCACGCCAATCAGGATGATCTCGCTGCGGCTATGGCACTCTTGCAGCAGCAGATGCAACAAATGCAACAGACCATCCAAGCTCAGCAGGATGCTGCTGAACAGGCTGCTCTCGCGCAGCAGGAACAACAGGCGCAGACTGTTCCAATCGGGCAGAGAAACCTTCCGCGTAACATTCCTACTACGCGCTCTGCCATTGTTCCTCCACCTTGTACCAGGCAGGACTTTGAGATCAAGCCTGCTTTGATCGGTCTAGTACAGAGAAAGGTGTTCTCTGGTCTCTCTACAGAAATTCCAATGGAGCATATTGAGAGCTTCGAAAAAGTCTGCAGTTTTACTCGCGTGAATGGTGTTCCACCAGACTACATCACGTGCATGTTATTCCCATTCTCTCTTGATGGAAAAGCTGCACGGTGGTTGAACTCTCTCCCTACCGGCTCTCTCACTTCATGGGAACAGGTCCGATCAGCGTTCCTCAGCCATTTCTACTCTAAGGCGAGAACAGCTGCATTGAGGAACAAGATCACCTCCTTCAAACAGCTCACTGATGAGCCTTTCTGCGACGCATGGGAGCGCTTCAATGACTATCGCAGAGAATGTCCTCACCATGGATTTGATGATGATTATATCCTGGACATTTTCTATGATGGAGTGGACTGGAAATACCAAGGTGCTCTAAACTCTGCGAGCAATGGAGACTTCATGACTCAAACCACTGCTGGAGCGTTTAAGCTGATTGAGAACATGGCTGCTAGCTCAGCTAATAAGAAAGAGGAGAGTGATTGCTCCAAGAAAGGGAACAGTTCTGACACCCAGAAAATAGATGAGCTGACTGCCAAGGTTGATCAGCTACTGAAAAACAACCAAGGGCACGTCTTCAGCATGGAGCAACCTACGGCCGGGCATATTCAGAACCAGAACCAGCGACAACCGCAGAGCAATCCGCATGCTGTTCCAGCTAACGGGAACAGTCAACCAGATGAGCTGAAGGGTCTGGGTATGATGATGCAACAGCTGTTGCAGGGTCAGCAGGTTCAGGCCAAGGCGTTGAATCAGGTAACCACAGAAATAGACACCAGGATGGGCAACATGTTCACTGAGCTGAATAACAAGTATGACAATCTTGCAATCCATATAAGAAAGATCGATGTTCAGCTTGCTCAAACAGTTGAGAGTGTCAAGAGGCAACAAGAGACGCTTCCTGGAAGAACTGATAAAAATCCTAGGACTGAGCACTGTAATGCAATAGAGCAGCCGTTTGCTGAGACTGCTTCAGGCGCAGAAGAGAGAGCAGAGCAGTCTGCTAGCTCTGGAGTGACTGCTCCTAGCGAACCTGCTGAGACTCCACCATCTTGAGTCTATGTTCCCAAGGTTCCCTATCCAATTCCACCTAGACATCTGATGGATCCCATTAGTGAAGAGCAGCTGATAGGTTTTAACAAGATGGTGAGAAGGCTTCCTAAAGAACTTGCATTCGAAGATGCTCTGCAGATTCGTCCATTGCTCCAGTTCTTTAAAAACTGTAGAGAGACTCAAGAGGAGATCAAGGTCCTCTATACCAAAGCGCTGTCTACACCAGCACTGAAGGTATTACCTAAGGTTGATGATCCTGGAAAGTTTGTTTTCCCATGTTCCATCGCAGGAACAACCTTCAAGGACGCTCTTTGTGACTCTGGTTCTTGTGTGAATCTCATCTCAAAGGCTATTGTAGACGATTTGGGTATTGCTGATGTTGAGCGTTCTCAGCTGACCCTGACCTTTGCAAACTCTTCCAGAGCAGTCCCATATGGAACCATCCGCAGCCTTCATGTTCAAGTAGGGGAATGCATTGTTCCTGCTGAGTTTCAAGTTGTTGAGATGAACAAGGATCATGAGATGCCTTTGATATTTGGAAGGACATTCATGGCTACTGTTGGAGCAACCATCGATATGCCCAACAAGAGAGTCTGCTTCTCCAACATCAACAAGAAAGTTTTCTACAAGGCTGTACCCACCAGATCTTCCTCATCACACGCCTCTCGCATCTCAGTGTTTGATGTAGAAAAGCTGAAGGTTGTTCCAGAGAAGGAGCATGGTGATAAGTGTGAGAGCAGGCTGTTATCTGATGAAGATCCATGCACTGATCTTACTAAAATCAGAGGGAATTCAAGGGTGAAACAGAAAGTCCAGAAGAAAAGGGTCAAGGGAGATCCTACAATGACTTTGATACCTCTCGAGTGTGATGAGAACTCCATTGAGTATGAGGTAAAGTGCAAAAGTACCTCTAAACCGTTCTCTAAAGTCAGAGCTATTCTCACACATGAGCTGAAGGAGAAAGGGAAAGCTGCTGTGAAAGGGTTGTTGAGCAGAGTTTTGAAGCTGAACATGTCTGATTGTGGAGCTTGTTTTGGAACAAGCCCTCCTGCTCAACCCGACTGATCCCAGTCACCAAGTCAAGCTAGAGACTTAAACCAAGCGCTTGGTGGGAGGCAACCCACTGGTGAGTGTCATTAACATTAGGATTTTCTTTTTACTTATTTTTGTTTTTAGTTTGTTGAGTCTCAGGTCACAAATCAGAAAATCCGAGACCCTTGACTGGAGCAAGCAGCTGGCTGCTCTCATTCCAGAGCATCCTTTACCGGAGCAACCGCGTCTTGCTCTGTCAGGCTGCTCCGCGCCAGGTAAGTATCTCGAACAAAAAAAAATGTTTATTCTTGATTTCACCTTCTCTCTGATTTATTTTCACACCAGAGACGTTGTGAAGTAAGTCCGGGGGAGGGTTTTCGTCGTTTACTAACTCGTTTCTTTCTTTTGTTTTTCTTTTGGGTCAATTTGAGTCAGTTTTTATTGAGTCAGTCAAAATTTTGTGGGAATTAGGACCTTATTCTGTGTTGATCACTGACCACCTCGTGCTTTAGTTATCTTATTCAGTGACCTTAGCAGTGGCGAAAGACACACATGTGGATCTGGAACACCCTGATATATCTCACTTGATTCTCCAGAAGTTCTCAGCCGATCAGGTTACACTGGGTAGACTTAACTCCACCTTACTTGAACCTAATCTTAACTGAAATTCTTCTTGTTATGGGCATTAGATCAGGGAAACGAGAACACACTCAGGACTTCTTATCCTTTTTATCCATCTTGCTGATCCTGAGTGGCTAGCTCATCTTTAGCTAGTTCCCACCCTGCACTTTAGCTTTTATTCCACCTTCATGCATTTGTTTTTCAGTGTCATATGTGCAGATATGTGCAAAAAGGTCGGAGAGAAAAGGATCAACGCAGTCTGCTACTCGTTACTGCTACAAAAATTCAGTAAGAAAGGAGAACAAGCAGATTAAGGGAGCAACCGCTCTATAACCAATGAACTGCGCAAGAGCAGGGGTGGAGAACCAGAATGGTCGCGAAATCAGAACCACCAGTGGCACTCAGAACGATCATGTATTACCTCCTTCTTCGTCACATCACCATATCAGTATTCAAAAAAAAAAAAAAAAAAAACGAGATTAATGTGATGGAGAAGGGGAAAAAAGAAAAGAAACATGGAGCCACTGGAAAGGTCGAGCAAGAAGTTGGTACCAAGTATTGAAGAATGTGTAGAGGAAGTGGAAAGTAGAACAATCAGTTGTCTGTTCCGTCATCAGAACAGTCGCACCAGATAGAGCAAAAACGAGTAGAGGTTGTGGACATCAATGGATCTATCCTCTCTTGCCATTTTGTGTGATATCCTGCATCCTCTTCAATGAAATGGTAGCCCCTAAACACTTTTAACTCCACCATTAAATAGCCTGTTCCACACCTAGACCGTCTACCCTGAATGATGCGTGTGATGAGAAGCTCACGCTACTCTTAAATGAATGTAGGGAGTTCTGTCTCGATAGTGTTGCTTTTTCAGGTTTGAGATGAAGAGTATGGAGCCGATTTTTGAACAGCAGTCAGTGGGGTTCCAGTAAGGGTGTGTTGTCCTAGTTTTACTGCTTGTATGGTTCAGAGATTCGTGGTTAAAGTATGGTTGCTGAGAATAGGAGAGTTCCCACACTTTCAAACCTTTCTCCCTGTTCTTGATACTTGACATTGTTTGAGGACAAACAAGGATCTAAGTCTGGGGGAATTGATATATGGTGTTTTATACATCTTGTATATATGCTTTTAAATTGGTTTTCATGTCTTTATCGAGTCTTCCTAATCCTTTTGGAGTCATTACAGGTCTGGAGTTGCATTGGATGGGAGATGGATCAGCTGGAACAAAAGAGGCAGAAAACAATGCAATTTGGTGGTTTTCACGCAGAACAGTCTTGATGACTGTTCCGGATAGCGGAGCAACCCGAGTGATTGTTCCGAGTGAGTGTTCCAGCGGCAGAGATTTTTTAGGAAACTACAATTATTACGGGATTTGCCCTAATTATCCATATTTTCTCTCCTAGCCGCCTGTGGCTTTGATATATCATATTTTCTGTTTCTCTTTATCATTCTACGCTATTCTAGACAGAAGAAAACCATTCGAGACTTTTGTGCTTTTGGATTGTAAAGGGATAAGGCTCCATCTCTCTCACCATAGAGAAGATTATCCTGAACCCTCTTTATATCTCTTTTATTTACATGAAGTCTTATTCAGAATTGATCTCTGTGTTTTCTCTGTTCATGGCTGAGTAGTCAACTTGCTTAGTATAGGGTGTTCGGGTGTTAGATCCGTGAGTTAAACATAGATAAGTGAAACCATTGATTGTCTTCATTCATAACTGTTCTTAATGCTTGCATTAATCTGGCCGCTTAATGTTAGATCCTAGGTTTAACCTGTTCATTAACCGTGTAATAGGTTGCTAGATCTGTTATGAATGAGCCTAGCATCCCTAATCAGCGAAAGTAGATATTAGGGTGTTTGGTGAACCTATCGGACTTGATCTCTATTGCCTGCTGTCGCATCTTGATCCAAACGAGAGTTTAGGTATCAAGATCGATCAGCATAGGGGGCAGTTCCACGACAGTGGGCTGTTCTACTTGAGTGATCCGAGTTCTAGACTTGCTCTTAATTAAACTTGAATAATTATTTGTCTCACACTTGCTTAACACCCGACTAAACCACCCTAAGCTAGCATTTTAATCATCTGAAATCTTTAATTAATCTTTTTACTTGCTTGTTACGAAATCAACTTTAAAACCCCCATATTGTTTTAGCTTGATATTGATCCCATAAAGATAAAGTGTAATAGTTGGTCTCTGTGGATTCGATCCTAAAGTGCTACATCGACATACCATTCGATTGTGGTAGTGTGCACATTAGGTTATTTGGTCTGCGTATACACGTAATATCAACCATGCATACAACATAGTCAAAATGTAGGAATCTTAGCATTCCGGTGTTTGTTCAAACGTTCTCCATACCACATCATTGCACCACAATGTGTACATGTGTATATTGGATCACCTTCATCAGTATATTCTGAATTTAAAACATCAGCAAGCACATTAGGCACATACTGATAAAAACAAACACTTAATAAAAATTAGTTAAAAAAGACAATACCATCTTTGTTTTGTCCTTTTTAGCTGCTGTAGATTTTTCTGTATTAATTAAATAATATTCAAAAGATGGAAGATCAACATCAGTTTCGTTCTCTGAATCAGTAGTATCTAGAGAGCTACAGTCGAATTCTAGTTCACAAGCGTCATTTATATTTACTGAAAACCAAACGAAAAAAGCTTAGATATAAATATTAGCATAGAAATGAATGATTACAAATAAGAAGAAGAAAATCAGACAAGAGACCTCCAAATTCAGTATCTGGAAAAATTGTTGATGTTGGTGATTCTTGATTTTCAGTACCCAAAGACAAGTCAATATTTGTAATATCTTTCAAAACATCTGATATCCTCTTTCTTTGTCTCTTATCAGAAAATTTCCTAAATGAGTTCTCATTTCTCTTTTTCTGGATTGATGCTAAAGGCATGAAAAACATGGAAGTCAGGGTTATTTCCAAGGTCGAAATGAAATAAAGCAGGTAATAGTTTTTACTTATATTTTGGATCTGAAACGATCTTGCTGCTTTGATGTAGTTGAAAGTTGTTCTGAACCAACATCTCGGGCTTGATCAATATATAAAAAAATATTTTGATGTTAGGAATAGAATACAGAGCAAAAAAAAAGCTTAAAGTCTATAAGCATTCAGCAAACCATGAACATTACATTTGTTATTTCGTTTTCTCTGTTCAAATGATAGAGGAATTGATGTAGGCATCTGTGGCTGCAGGTCTTGAGCTATACAAAAGAGAATAACATAAAGGTGTTATCTACATGAAGGCAAAACCATTAACCATACAAAGTAACATGTAATTGATTATGACTTACATTTTGAGGATGTCAAACAACTGCTCTGTTTTGGCGTGGTCAGGATTTGGTCAGTAGGTGTATCAATTCCTAAAAGGAATGATACACAAAATAGTTGCATGTTATAACATGTAGCAAACTCCTATATTTAAAAGCAGTAAAATCGAGTTAGATGCTACACTTACCAAGTTGCAATCTCCTTATATTTCTTGGTGTTTGGGGTGATGGCATGCTGACTTGATGATATAACGAATATGTATTACATGGAACAATCCGGTTTTCAATACCCTCAAACAGTCTGTAATATACTGATCGCAATGGAATGTCTGGATTTTTGATGTAATTAGAGCAAAACTGAATTGCATTGCTGAATGTTTTCTTAGACTTTATGGTCTCAGGAGTGATATTGCTACCAGTTCGATCTCCGTTATGATCATATGTTTTTTGCTTCTTCATAATTCGACTTCTTAATACTGTAACTGGTTCACGCTGAGATGTATTTGCTGAATATGTAGGAGGAAGGAGTCGGTTAAAGTCGTTTATGTTTTGGTTAAAAAATCACAATTTTGATTTTTAATAACCTAAGAATTAGGATTCTAGTTATTTTGAATAATGTAAATATAGGAAGTAAATATATCAGCTAATATTCTGGAATCCAGATTTTATATAATTGATATATCTTTCATAGAATTTTTTTTTATAAAACGTTTAGGGTTGTTGTACATCTAAGAATTAATTTTTTTTTTTTAATTTTTAGATTCAAAATTTGTTGTGGTAGATCATACTTAACAAATAAACATGTTTATGTTTTTATAAACAGGCCAACATCACAAAAGGACCAAGGAATTTTGACCAACCAGATTTTCTTGTATCATAAGATTGCATTGGACCATACGGTATGTCTTTTTATCATACTATATATAGATATTAGACACTGCTAGGACTGAATGGGAAACTGTTTTGTTAAAGTGATAGTGAAACTTGATGTAAGTGTCAAGAAAATAATAGAGTCCATGTATTTTAAATCAATATATTGTGTTTAACTTAATCAATAAATACGAAAATACAATTTATAAATCATTTATTCTTTGAGAAAGTATAAATATTTTCAACCGATCACATCTTATTCAAATAATCCAAATAAGTAAAACTAAAAAATAGAAAAACGCATTATTCATTGAGAAAGTATAAATATGGTTCAAATAATCCATATTATTCAAATCATCCAAATAAATAGAACATCAAATAGAAAAACACATTATTGTTTCTGAAAATAAAAGAAAGCTTAAACCAAGAGACAAAAATAGAAAAACAACTTAAAAATAAAAGCAAATTGAAATCTGCAGAGTTACTCTTCCTTCTTCTTTTCCACTTTGATGGCGCTGCATAACTTTTTTGATGTCGAACTTATGTATGGGAGATCAGCATCTTCCTCTTTGCGTTTTGGGAAAGGTGTTTTGCATTCTTCTGATTCATTCTGACTGGTACCTTCCAACATGAGCACCTAATATACAGAATTACATAATCATCAAATTTATAATCTAAGATAAAATCAGAAACATACAAATGTATGTATAATAGTGGTAACAAACTCACACTTCTAGAGGACATGGAAGAAGATGATGTGCCATCATTGAGATTGGCTCGGACTGGGATTCTTTTTCTAAAAATTTATCTCCAGACCAGACCTCGAGAATTTTGAATGTGTATGCCCCATTTGTCACATTGTCAGATCCTACAAAAATGCCAAAACAAAAATACTTCCCAACTATCTCTTTGATAGGTTATGGTAGGAGCTCTGGATCTTCAATCTGTGATGAGTTTTAAGTAAATCAGGTTTACGCATATTGAAAACACATATTTTCATTTCTACAACCGAAAATTACCTCATCATAGGTGCCATCCCACAGATCAACAGCATCATGTCCAACAATGGTATTAGCAACAGTGTTAAGCAACATCAAGTTACATGTTTATGTGTCATTTCTCACAATCAAATGAAGCTTGAATCTATTAGAGTATAGGGAAATATATTAGAGTGGTCCTAAAATTTTAAGAAAAATGAAATAAGGAATTGAAATAAGAAAGTAAGTTCTTACACATGTATCACTTCAGTGATATTAAATTGACATTTACCACAACGCCAAAATTGTTTCTCATCATAGTTTGACTTTGAAGGAATAATCTTACCAATTTTGGTAGCACGATATTTGCAAGTTGTATGTCCAAAATAGAACCATGCCAATCAGTGTTAACAGATTCAATTGAACAAATGATTTTGCAGTTAAATTCCTGCAATCATTTATTCACACATTTAGATATAATTATTTCTAATCATGTTATATTTAGAAACGAAAATACTAATTGAAAACTTTACTAATACAATATCTACTTTATGATATTACCTGATCTGCAACAAAGAGTTCAAAAATCATCTTGATATCCAAGTCGTTCCAATCATCTTCTTGTAAAACAACCTCTCTTTTACCATTTTGTTTCTCAATAAAAGCAAGAGGGAGTTCGTCTTCCATCAGCCTATACGTAAATTTCATATATACAATATATATGTAGACAATATAAATATAAAAGTAACTATTAATATAATCAAAGACTTGTTTAGATAATCAAAACACTTACTTTTCCATGAACTGGAATGCCTCTTCCATCGTTGGATCAAGATAAACAATGGATGCATCAAATGCATTTGTTATTTGGACCTCACCTATATAAATTTAGATAGAATTGAGCACATAAAGATTTTCAATATAAGTTTGGATATAGTCTGAATAGGCGTTTATAAAAGTACCTCTGTAGAAACCAATTTTGGCGAACATGATCAAACAGACCAGTGGTTGTAAACGTTCAACATAAACCTCCAATTGCTAAGCATATTTCCTCCACAAACAACATGCAAGTTCCTTACCACTAAAGTAGACAAAGCTATTAGTAAAAGTAAATTAAAATATTGTGTGTTCAAAGACAAAAACAATTAAAACAAAACTTACCTTGAGTCAACCAAACGAAATTGAACTACCTTCCGGTCATGTAATTTCACTTGCACGGTTTTAACTGGTTCAAGGCTTACGATTTTTCCCATCACATCTTTAAGAAAAAAAAACCATTAGTATACAGATTGACATTCAAAACTACAACATAGTTTTCAGAAACATGGGCATATAGGTATTACCAATAAGGAAGTGGGGCTTTAAGCTCCCATTGATGATGTCTTCGAAGCTGGCAAGAGATAAAAAGATGCTATCTTGAATTAGATCGGAATTTGTTATAACAGTTTCATCATCGATCGTCATCTTGTATGGATGACTCGTTGGCCGATATTGGCCTGATGCTTGTGAGAGAGAAAACAAAGTTAGAAAATGCCATTTCCCTAGAGGAAGTTTACGTTGAACACTTTTCATTTGGTTTCTTTTGCACATAGCATGAATCCTTTCACCCTACAAAATAAGCACAAGATAATGTGATTTAGTGATAGACAGAAATGATGATGCGACTTGAAATTTACATGTTCATCAGTTAGAACCACTGAAGAGTCTATCCACCGAATGAAGTGTTTAGTTGCCAGGAATGTAGCAATTTGAGTTGTGATCGCCATTTTGTCTTGTATGGCTTCAAGTCTTTGACACGGTTGACGTTCGCATTGATCATCATTTTTTTTTGCTTTGGGTTTGATTGCAATGTGAATGTGAATGGTATTCTTTAAAGTAGAATGAAGTATATATATAGATAAGTAGGTGAGATATGGATGATAAGTAATTTTTAATTAGTAATTATAAAACTTGGTTAGCAAGTCGTGTGTAGATAAGGAATACGATAAATGTATCGAATATTTTCAAAAGATTTTCGTGTTTAATTTTTTGATTTTGTAGGTAAGTGAGATATGGTTTGATCGATTTAGTTAATTGTTTTGTAATCAAGCAAATATATGAAATCGTGATTAGCAAGTATTGAGATATTTATTAAGTTTTATATGTAAGCTTTAATGTAGGAGATAACTATTGCCAATAAAATCAGTAGAATATTTGATTTGGAAATCACGCAACAGTCTATAAATTCGTGATTATTAAGGATTTTGGCATATTATGTAAAGTAATTAAGATATTTCAAGATTTATGGAATAGTTAGTTGATAGGTAATAACAGTTTTAAATCTTGATATTATCAGATGTGTTTAAATCAAAGATCTTATTATATAAAGCTTGGTTTTTCAAAGTTGCTAATTAACATGATCACGACATGTGTCAATAATTTTTTAAGATTGCGACATGTTTCAAATATATGATCTCTTTTCTTAGGATTAAAAGAGATTTAGAAAATAAAAGTTATTATTACAAAAATATCTGTTTTACAATTCTTTTTAAGACTTTGGAAAAGAGCAATTACTATTACATAGTTTTTTACAATTATATATTGTTAAAATTATTGGATAGTAATTTTTATTTTTTTAAATCCTAAAAAGTAAATAATTGTTAAAAGTTATTTGAAAATATTTTTTTTGTTAAAAAATATATAATTTTCGTTTTTAAAGATAATAAAGAAAGAAAATTGTAAGAGAAAAATATTAACTAAAAAATCTATTTTTTTTATAAAATCCTACAAATACAAGATATTATTTAATAAAAATCAAAAAGTAAAACTAACTATAAAATCAGTAATATTTCCTTTTTAAAAGCCTAAACAAAAGAAAATTGTAAAAGTATTACTATTATATTGCTATTACATAGTCTTTTACAATTATATATTGTTAAAATTATTGGATAGTAATATGTTATTTTTTTTAATCCTAAAAAAGTAAATAATTATAAAAATTTATTTGAAAGTAATTTTTTTTCGTTTTAAAAAAACTAAATTTCGTTTTTAAAGATAATAAAGAAATAAAATTGTAAAAGAAGAATATTAACTTAAACAAATCTAGAAAAAAAACTAATTATAAAATACTACAAGTACAAGAAATTATTTAACAAAAATCATAAAGTAAAACTAACTATAAAATAAGTAATATTTATTTTTTAAAAGCCTAAACAAAAGAAAATTCTAAAAGTATTACTATTAGTTTACTATAAATAACAAACTTTCCTTTTTATAGATAATTGTATGTTAATAATTTATAAACCGAAAAATAGCTACAAATATTTCACAACTATATTTAGGTTTTAGCTTCCACATATTATTTTCAAAAAACAAAATATTATTTACGAAAAAATATTACCTACAAATTTTCTTTTAATTTCTTGATACAACTCAAATTTTCTTATAATCTTGTTACATTTTATGATGCTAACGCAATTTTTTTTTCAATTATGATGTGTTACCGTATATGAGTATGTGTGAATATGAAAAATATGAAAATATGTGTTTGTACGTATAAGACAAAATATAAAATTCGTTAAACAGGAAATTTAATTAAAAATAAATTAATTTATAAAATATTTAAACAAAAAGGAATTATAATCCTACCAATACAAGAAAACTTTTAGTGAAAAATATTAAATAAAATAATTATAAAATAAGTAAGTTTCCTTTTTAAAAGTCTAAATAAAATAAAATTGTACAAGCAATATTCAATTTCTAATAAATAACTAACTTTCCTTTTTCATAGGTAATTTTGTGTTTAAGAAATTATAAACCGAAATAACTTGAAATATTTTTCACTCGATATGATTGTTACATGTGCCAATAAAAAAAATTATATTGTTAATGTGTCAATAAAAACAAGCCATTATGTGAAACTAACTTTTGTTTCCTAGAATCCTAAATAAAATAGATTTGGAAAATAATTTTTTCCTTTTTTAATCTTGACCAAATAAGATTTTTTTTTTTTAAATCCATACAAAAGATAATTGTAAAAATCCTTAAAACATGTGTGATATTGAAAAAACGAATTTTGAAAATAGAAACTTCTAAAAATAGCTAATATTAACTGGAAACAATTATTTGATATTAATTTTATTTTTCTAAATCCTAAACAAAATTAGATTTCAAAATATTATTTAATATTAATTTCCTTTTTTAAAACCCTAAAACAATTTAAGAGAATATTTGATATATTTTTAAAAAATCACAAACAAAAGAGATTTTATCATATGTTTAAGTTCTAACCAAAATAAAATTGTAAAAACTTATTTGGTAATGTTTTTAAGAGATAATTTGATGATGACCATTATACTGAAAATTACTCCATTTGTTTAAAATTAGTTTAGATTCGAATTGTGCAAATAGTATTTTTTTAACCTTATTTAATAGTAACTAGAAATAATTATTTGATAACAATTTACTTTTTCTAATATTTAAAAGAGAAGATAATTGTAAAAGGTTATATGATACTAATTTCTATTTCTTAAAATCCTAGAAAAGTATAAAAGAGTATTTGGTATATATATATTGATTGTAAATGAAAAATGGGCCCTTTAAAAAAACAAAAATAAAATTTAAAATTATTTAATAATAAATGAAAAAAGAATTCGATGACAAGTATGATGTTAAAACTATTTAATTAACAAAAATGAAAAATTAGGCTGTCATCATGATTCTATTTATATGTGTTTTATCATACGAAAATCATACACATGTGTGATATATATTTTCATGTGTGGTCATAAGAAATAGATTATATTTATTATTGTCATCGAAGTGATTTTTATATGCATTTTGTCAAAAAAAATCAAGTTTCATCGCCATCTTATTACATTTTTTGTCTTTACTATGTAATATTTTTTACTTCATTTTTAATTAAAATGTTGTTATAGAAATATATCATTTAGAAATAATAAATTAAGAAAATTATTAAGCATCGGATAAATTTAATAAAATATTAAATTATTACATAAGAAAGTGTATGATGTTGTCAATGACTCGATTGACCTTATTTAACTTTCAATTTTTTTCATTATAATTCTTAATTCGGGTTGGGTTGGGTTTAAATTAATATGTATGAGTGTTTTTTCTAGCACTAAGTAGAAATTTGATAAAAATTCACCTATGCACATGATTATAAAATATTAATATTAACTGGGATTTATGTATAAAAACGAGTTTTTAATTATAAAATAAGTCTCACACAATATATGCAAAAACAATCCTAAAAATATAATAAAATTATTTATTACTTTTATTTATTTATTAAACTAAAACATCAAACAAAACCCGTTGCAACGCATGGGCTCATATCTAGTTTTATATAAATATGGAGTAACGTTATTCTATAATATCAACATTTAAAGAAATAGGCAAACCGAATAGTTTTAATTGGAAGTGAATAGAGCAAAAAATCGAATAGTTTTAATTGGTATAAAATTATTGACATATATTACTTTTGGTTTTTATGTTATTCATTTGTGAATTTAGTAGTGGATTATACAAACTCTTGTTTCAAATTCGTTTTAAGGCATTTAATGTGTATATTAAGTTTTGGTTAGAAAGTGGAGATGGTTAGAAATGCTTAGATGGTTAGAAATGGTTAGAAATAAAATAGTAATAGGTCCACTTATATGTAAATAAAAGCAAATAGAAACCCAGTAAAATGTTGTAAAAAACGGAATAGGCTTTGCAAAAATGAGGCATGTGAAAATTAGTTGAAATAAAACAAGTGGCATTTGATTGTAAATAATGTGAAGAATTAAGGGTAATTTCCCATTTGTACTTCACTTTTAATATATTAGATGTTGGTAAGTGGTATAGGAAGAGGATAAGAAATTAAACACGAAAGCGGAAACAGTTAGGGTTTATAATTCATAACTTTACATTTTTTTAACTATAAAAATTATTTCCTTATAATCGGTTGAGATGTTTTTAATAAAAATCTTTAATAAACATCTTTCAAATAAACAATCATCAAGTTGTGCTATTTATCTAAATGCAGATTTTACGATTCAACAATTGGTTTTTTCTGTTGGAAATTAGGAAGAAACGTCAAGAAAATCTACAATGACATTACCTCAAAAAAGATATATAACAATCAAACTATAGTCGATCCCACTACAATCTTACATCCACCTCAAAGCAACGTCATCAATATAATGCAGTCGATCATGGATCGTCTTGATCGTCAAGACACAGTATCAAAAGCCACTAACAAGCGGCTTGAGGCACTAACCATCACCTACATATTATTGTTGCTTCCTCAATAAATGTAGAAGCGACTCAACAGTAGTCCAAGAGGAGCCTTGTTTCTAGGTCCTGAAACATGTCCAGTAGGTCATGGAAAATCTCAATGAACATGCATTAACTTGGCGGCTAGCATGTCGAGCTGCGACCAGTATCGGCAGATGTGGCGAGATTACCCAGAGGCAGCAAAATTAGGTTAATTAGATAAATAACTAGGTTAATTAATAAACTGGTTTAATGTTTAAACCAGATTCTTATTTGTAAACCAATATCAATTTATAAACCAATTTATTATTATAAGTTTTCTGGTTTATAATATTTTTAATAATTGAATAAAATATAAACATAAATAGTTTATTAAATATTTTAATCATTTTGTTTTATTATTTTTGATAGTTTTAATAAATTTATTTAAATTAACCACAGATTTATTGTATCTAAATCTTGGTTATATATAGCACGATAAATCAAAGGAAAACTTATTGTGGAAGTCCCTTTGGTCCAGTAGTTTGACCAAATGTTCATTAATGCTTTTACACCAAGAAGTTTAGGTTTCAATTCCCGGAGCAAGCGGAATTATGCGAATTAAGAGAGAAAAAGGCTTACAAGAGATTTGCAGCATGACGCAAGGAGTACCGTCAAGTGTGGATCCCATAAGGCGGTTTAGGTGATGTAGTCAGGTGTGGATCCTCATATGGCAGGTAGAATTGTCGGCCGTAGAGTTGTCTGTAATATTTCTCATAGTTGTAATAGTATAATTATCCAGCAATAAAAAAAATCAAAGGAAAAGTTTTGGCTACTTTATCCACAAAATGGTCGTGGAAAAGTTGCGGCTAAATAGCCATTGTTTTTGCCGCCCAGGAAACTATAGCTATGTTATAATATAGATGATTATCCAAAAGACACATGTCTCACTTCAACACCATCTTGTCATAAGCATGTGTCTTTTGTCTTTAGAGAAGAGATGACTAAGCATTATATTTTGTACTATAAAAGGATGTGTATGTGCTGAGAAATAAAGTAATCAGTTTGGTACAACATCTCTCTCTCGTATTACACACAAATGAACCTCTCTCCTACTCATTTCTCTCTCACTCTTACATCCCATCTCATCTCTCTTTTATTTCTATAAAAGATAATATATAATACCAAATATAAAATCATCTCCCACCTTTTATTATACAACACGTTATCAGCACGAAACTCTCACGAACTGAGATTTATCAATCCGAAAGTTCTTAAACCAGCCGAGGTAATGTTTAAATTTATGTGTTTCAATATACTTAATTTATTTAAATTTTATTATTGTTCCGGAGTGAGAGGCTAGGCCTTCTCCGTTTATTTTCCGGGATGATAGGTGTTGCCTTTCCCGACTGATCGTTATGGTAGGCTATGCCTTCACGATCAGAGAAACACGTGGTAGGCTTTGCCTCCGTGAATTGAAAAAAGAAAATTACGTGGAAGGCTTTGCCTCCGTAAATAAAAAGAAAAGGTCAAAAATGGTAGACTAAGTCTCCTCGGACCTTGAAAAAAGTAAAAGTCAAAATGGTAGACCATGTCTCCTCGGACTTTGAAAAATGATCAATATGGTAGTCTATGACTCCTCGGATCATGTGGTAGGCTGAGCCTCCCGATTTTATTTATGCTATTTAAATTTATGCAATTTAATTTATGCATTTATTTTATGCCTTTAATTTCTGCGTTTAAATTCTCGTCTTTATTATATTATTATTATATGAATACGGTTATCATGTCAAATTTGACAAAGTTCAAAATAGATGCCCTTGATATTACGAGAAATAATTATAAGACTTGGGCAGTGGGTGCAAATATGCATCTGAGAGAAAATGAGCTTTCAGAAATCATCGATAAATTGAAACAATATCGGATGAGAAAAGAATAAAGCCATGATAATTTACACCACTTCAATGATGGTTTATAGGATAAGGTGTATCATGAGAAAAGATCTAAAAGATCTTTGAATAATTAAATCCTTGAAAGAAAGGATTCAATAAATAGTTGGAGTTGATGAAAATCCTCCTTGAAAACTGAAAAAAAAAAGGAAAACGAAATCATGATACTAAACCATCAAGTCAGTCCTATTAGAAAAGGACGAAGGTGTAGATGCGGTTGAAACCCCCTATCGTGGTCGTGGAAGTGGACGAGGAAGAATATTCCGTCCATGCGAAATAATTAGAACTTCCACGAAAATAAAAATGGTCGGGTGATAAAAGGCAAACATAAAAGGTTTGCTGTAGATACGGCTAGAAAGAAAATTGGGTACGTAGTTGTCGTACGTCAAATATTTAGCTGATCTATATTGAGAATCAAAAAGAAAGAGAGAAAGGAAGTATATTAAACTTCGTCTCTTATGAACCCGAACCATCTTTCATAGCTTGAATACTCATCTTGATGTGATAGACTTTCTGGGTGAACCAGAGAGTATCGGTGATATAATGATTATCTTCCTGATGAAAATTTTGAGATTCAGGATGGAGATAGAAATACTTGGCAGATATTGGATCATCGTACATGACTAATAAAGGTAACAAATATTTCTTTTCTCTCAAAATAAATAAGTATAGTATCTAGTAATATAAAAATTACTATTGGCTCTAGAGGAGCTTATGATGAAAAGACATGCATAAGAAAAAGATGGCAAAATTATAAATGAGTGGTAAACTTAGAGTTTACTGATATATAGCCATCTCCAATAATGTTATCGACATTATTGTGAAATATTGAAAAACCAGAATTTTTTTCACATATAGCATGTCAAGAAAATAAAGAAAACCATCATGGTGATGAATCATCAAACAAGTTCATAATATGTGATTTCTTTAAACAGACCCCAAATTAAGATCTCACTCTAAAGGATTTGAAACATAATTCATCCCAAATGGGAAAACTGAATATGTTATTGATTCTAGAGTGGGATTCAGTACGAGATTTTAGACATGGAGTGTCATCATCTCGAGGGGGAGAATTAAAGAATCCTAGTGAGTGAAACATTGAGAAATTATGTTCGCACTTGAAAAAGAACTTGATAAAGTAAATTCAAGTAAGATGATCCCCATGATCGGGTGTAAACATGCAGTTGTGCATGTAATAAAGACATATACAATCCAGAGGGATAAAGTATATTGATACTTAGAAATATGCTCGCAAGTTTGCTAGAAGCATATGATAAGCTGATGGAATGAGATATGTGAAATGGATTACAATGAAAAGTAGAATAATCCATTTACAAAATGCCTGCCAGACATTTTGATGAAATAATGATATCTCATATTCCAGCTGAAAATGCTCCAATAAAAAAATAGTGTCCTGAACGGACGATATATGAGTCTATGGCACGCTAGAGACGTGATAGACCACTTTGGTTCCAAAGAGTCCTCGAAAAGGAGAAAAAATATAAATAGAGGATGAATCTCATGATGAGACCGTTGATATGGTTAATATAATAGTCAGGTACCTGGGTAAATCGTCGATGATGATAAAGAGATCTCGATTAACTATATTAGTACGGATAACAAGATGGAACAAAAGAGAAAATAGATTGTCGACAATAAAATGAAAAAGCGCTATATAAATAAGGATTATGAATCTACCTCTATGTATGAGGGTATAGTGAATTGATTGGCCATCAATTCGATATAAAGCTCGTTAGAAAAACGAGAGATTTTTGGACCAAAAGTCCAAGGTATAGTTCTCCAGAGAATGAAATGAAAGATGACATTGAGGTATGAAAAAACGGCTTGTTCCGAGGTCACTGGAGAAAATTTAAAATAGATGCAATATATTGAAATGTCTGGCAGGACAAAAATGACTTGAGTTGCATCTTGATATTTAGTAGTCTCTGGAGAGTTAAAGATGCTCTCGGGAATATATAAAACTCTGAAAGAGTTAGAACAAGCCGTATATAAGGTATCTTGAACCAGTAAATGGTGATATGTTTACGGCACGATTTGCCGGAGGATGAATTTCCAGCGTTAGGGGGAGGAATTTGAGAAATTCCTAAAGAGATTACATGGTGTACACAGTTGTTGTTACACTTTGGTCCCCTACGAATCTAGGAGGGCTGGAAATTCAGGAAATTATGCATTTGCATAATTTGGCAAACCAGTTACTAAGTGTGTTCACAGATACGACATGATATACCCGCAGAAAATATTCCATCCAGAGTTGATGTTCCTAAAGAACAAACTGATGGTAACAAAATGAATGAACCTAGGGTTCAGTTAAAGAGGGGGAGACTAGCGGGTTCTAAAGATAAAAATCCCCGAAAGAAAAAGAAATTTGTTGAGCAAAGCAGAAGGTTCAAAGAGAACCTGATGCTAAAAGATGTCTGAAAGAAGACATAAATGGTAAGGTTTCAGAAGAACCTGATATTATAAGATGTCTGAAAGAAGGCATAAGTGGAAAGGTTCTACAAGAACATGATACTGAAAAATGTCTGAAAGAAGGCATAAATGAAAAGGTTCAAGATGAACCAAATAAAGCTGATCCAGATGACGAAAAGGGAACATAAAAGTATGAGATTTCCATCAACTACACCCTTGATAAAAAGTTATAAGATAAAAGATGTTGATGAAATGTTCTCCTTTTCTGTGTCCAAAGAGATCGATCATAAAAGTGATGATCTCGATCCAATGTCCATTTGTTAAAAAGACATGATTGGGAGTAGTGGGAGAAGGCCATTCAAATTGAATTATTCTCCCTAAATAAAAGGAATGTCTTTGGACCTATAGTCATAACGCCTGAGAATATAAATCATGTTGGGTATAAGTGGGTATTCGTGAGAAAAGTAACACAATATAAAACCTGATTAGTTGCCCAAAGATTTTCTCAAAGACCGGGAATTGATTTTGAGAAAACGTATTCCCCGGTAATAGATGCAATTATGTTTAGATTTTTAATGAGCCTAACGGCGTCTAAAAATCTTAAGATGCATCTCATGGACGTTATGACTTCATATTTGTATGGATCGTTGGATAACGATATATATATGAAACTCCCCGAGGGATTGAAAATCCCAGGGGCATTGAAAGAAAAATCCAGGGAGATTTGTTCGGTCAAGTTACAGCGATCACTTTACGGATTATAGAAATCCGGATGCATGTGGTACAATCGCTTAAGTGAATATATCTTGAAAAGGGATATGCTAATAATGCGATATGTCAATGCGTTTCTATAAAGAAATTGTCATCTGGCTTGGTGATCATTGCTGTATATGTAAATGACCTGAACATAATTGGAACTCAAAAGGAGGTTGATGATGCTCGAACTCATATGAAAGAGGAGTTCGAAGTGAAAGATCTCGGCAAGACAAAGTTTTGTCTTGGGCTCCCGATAGAGCATCTCCGAGAAAGAATAATTGTGCATCAATCGAATCATACGAAAAGGTTATTGAAACGCTTTTGTATGAATAAAACGACTCCTTTGAGTACTCCAATGGTAAATAGATCTCTCGATGTTGAAAGAGATGTTATTTTAAAAGATCCAGGTAAGATCTTATATAAATAAGTACTTTGGAGATGATAATGGTAATAAAGCATTTGTGAGCTTATATGTCTTGCAAGTTGTATTTGACGAAATATAGTTTTAGACACTAATGTCTTTGCAAGATACAGCTCACTTCATATTTATGGAAATTAGAATGGCGTCGAGAACATGTTAGTTCTCTCCAAGGTACGTATTGATTCATAATTGGTTTACCTAGAAACCCCGAGTTTGGTATGGTTTTGCAGATACGTGCTATTTATAAAGTCGAACGTAAACCAGATATGGTTTTACAATTGGTGGAACCGCGATCTCTTGGCGGTCCCAGAAACAAAATCTGGTTGCGACATCTTCGAATCATGCAAAGACTATTGCGCTTCACGAAGCATGTCGAGAATGTGTGTGGCTTCGGTTAATGAGTCACCACATACAAGAATCAAACAGAATAGTCAACAAGAAAAAGCCGATGAAAATATTTGAAGACAACTCGGCTTGTGTTGCTCAACTCAAAGAAGGCTACATCAAAAGCGATAGAACAAAGCACATTCCTACAAGATTTTTCTCGTACATAAGGGAGCTCGAGAAAAACAAAGAGCATTTACGTGACCTATGATAAGAAAGCTAGGTCCACTATTTTCAGGAGGAGATTACGGACAGTGTACTCTTTTTCCCTTGTCATGGTTTTTGTCCTAATGGGTTTTTCCATGACTAGGGTTTTAACGAGGCACTACGTAATACAAAATGGATAATCAAGGGGGAGTGTTATAATATAGATGATTATCCAAAAGACACATGTCTCACTTCAACACCATCTTGTCATAAGCATGTGTCTTTATGTCTTTAGAGAAGAGATGACTAAGCATTATATTTTGTACTATAAAAGGATGTGTATGTGCTGAGAAATAAAGTAATCAGTTTGGTACAACATCTCTCTCGTATTACACACACATGAACCTCTCCTACTTATTTCTCTCTCACTCTTACATCCCATCTCATCTCTCTTTTATTTCTATAAAAGATAATATATAATACCAAATATAAAATCATCTCCCACCTTTTATTATACAACAAGCTACATATATTTTTATTTTTTTAATTGTAAGTTGTGACTATTTTCCACATAACCATAATTTTTATTTGGCCGTGACTATAGCGAATACTTATTAGTGAGCATTGGACAGTCACTGACATTAAATCAACTATGGCAGAACAAGAAATCTCTTGACGTGATAACTCTTAGGGTTTAATTGGTGGAGTATTAACTTATGCATTATGTTTTTAATTATCCAATCAGCAGTTTTTCAAAAACTATTTAGAATAGCATTTAGATCATGCAAATGATATCTATCCAATGCTTTCATATAAAGTTTTTTGTAGAGCATTTGCATTTAGAATATATAAAAATTTTAAAATAATTTTATATAATTTATTTATTTTATCTAATAATATCACAAAATTATATTTATATCTAAAATTATAGTTTAAAAATAAATATTAAAATTTTTAAAATAATAAAATCAAATTGAAGTATTAAAAAAAAAATTTTAAAAAAAACTTATTTTAATTTGTACAAGATATAGAAAAGTGAATAGATATATTTTCCTATTAGAAAGTGTATCTCACACTAGAAATGTGTCGAAGTGTAATTGAAATTTTAAATTGTGTGTCTAATCGTTATCTTTCTATAACAAATGGTTCATCAAGTTGATTTTGCAAGTTATTATCTTCTAAATACATGTAACATTTTATTTTTATAAAATTTTGTGGGTCATATGACCCCCTCACAACAAGATACTTCTGCCATTGGATGTGTTCTTTGGTATGTGTTAAGCGTTGACGTAGTTCAAAGATTTGAAAGATTGAATTCTAGACTCGGAGAAAGTTTAGCTCATAGTTAGATTATTCTGATTTTAAGTGTAATTAAAATTAATTTGTTCTAAATAGTTCATACTAGAACAGAACAATAATTCAAGAAAATTGTGTATCTTATGCATTTGCGAATTAGTCGTAATTTGCTACTTGTTCTTGAAGATTCAAAATCAGAACGAAGTTTTGAAAATTAAAAAAATGAAATTCATCAACAAAATTTGTTTGTTGTTTAATTTCTGCTCTTTGTTGTTTTTTCTCATCCGCAATTGACAAATCTATGATTTGGTTATAACTATTCAAAACATCACTATGAAAAAAAAATTATGTGGCCATCGAATCCTATCGACGGATAATTACTAAATTTCTGAATTATAATAGGGTTATTTTTCAAATATGACCTAAAATTTCAGGTCAAACACAAAAACAACCCATATTTTTTTCTCTATTCGCCCTAGAAGTTTGAGTTATTCACGAAAATGCCATTATTTTTTTTTCTTTCTTTTTTTTTGCAAATGATTCTTTTACCTTATCATTTTCATCTTCACCAAGTATTTACAATATTGCCATTGCCATCAATATACTAACCACCATGAACAACCAATTTGAAGCTCTTAATGCACCAAATTTCAATTTTTACTCTTCATATCTCATTACTTATGCACACAAATCACATCTCTTTCACTCGCTTTTCAAATTCATCCAAAAAAACTAAGATTTTGATTCCAAGCTTTGTAAGGTTCATAGAGACATTGAAGCTCATGATTTGTGGTCATTAACGACTTGTTAGATTTTGTAGTGAAGTTATGGGTACTCGAAGAAGCAAAGCAAGTAATCTAACAGGCTCAAGATATGAAATAATTTTTTTTTCTCAGATCTGTTCGCGAAGACTTTCAGAAGACTTCGGGAAGACTTTCAGAAGACTTCGGGAAAACTTTCAGAAGACTTCGCCAGATGTGTTCTCCATCAAGAAGACTTCCCTAGAAGTCTTCTAACTTTCCTTTATTAAGAAAAAAAAACCGAAAATCCGAGAGAAGACTTCTCGAGAAGTCTTCTAGGATAAATATGTTATAGTTTTACAATTGACCAAAGTTTGTCAAAAATTTGACTTTTTATAGAAGACTTCTCGGGAAGTCTTCTCGGAAAAAACTTCTATAGAAGTCTTCTGAAAGTTTTCCCGAAGTCTTCTCACTAACGCAAGAAGTCTGCGCAGGTTACTTTTGCAATTGAAAAATAATAGTGAAACATTTAATATTAATGAGAAGTCTTCTCAAATTTTATTCTGGGTTTTGGTCAAACCTTTGGTTACGTGAGAAGACTTCTAGAGCAGTCTTCTATGGAAAAAAAATCAGATATAGTCAATTGCAAAAGTATTCCAGATAGACTTCTTGCGACATTGAGAAGATTTTTAGAAGACTTCTACCGAGAAGACTTCCCAAGAAGTCTTCTATAAGAAGTCAAGTTTCTGACAAACTTCAGTCAATGGCAATCTAACATGTTTATTCGAGAAGACTTCTCGAGAAGTCTTCTCGGATAAACATGTTAGTTTTCTCTGGCATTGACTGAATTTTGTCAAAAACTTGACTTTTTATAGAAGACTTCCCGAGAAGTCTTCTATAAAAAGCCAAATGTCTGACAAACTTCAGTCAATCGGATAAACTAACATGTTTATCCGAGAAGACTTCTTCTATGTCATTTTTGAGATTTTTTTAAATTTAAAATTAAGCCAATATTTACAAGGGAAGACTTCTCAAGATGTCTTCTGTAGAGTAAACTTCTTAAAAAGTCTTCCTTCGTAAATTTGCAATTGCAAAAATGACATAAATAGAAGACTTTTGTAGAAGTCTTCTACGTCAATGTTTAATAAACTTTTGTTTTCTCAACAATTAAAGTGACTTTTTAATATGTTCTTATTAATTCATGTGTATTAGTCAATATTAGGGCTCCTGGATAAAATTCATAACTAATTTGTGATAATTACGAGATTTCAGATATTTATGTTTACTAATGTCTCTAGCTAATCCGAGAAGACTTCTTCTATAGATGAATTCTGGAGAAGTCTTCTATGTAAAATTTCAAGAGTGTTAAGTAACTTCAAGATATGTTTTTAACTTTTAAAAGTGTTAAGTAACTTCAAGAAATATCAAATCATGTGGTTTAATGTGTCTCTTTAGATTATAAGTTATAATTTTTAACTTACATGAGATTTAAAATTTTAACTTTCACTTAAAATTTAAGTTTGATCTTTTGTGAATTTGGCTAAGTTTTCTTGTGAAGTCTTCTCTCTTAGTTTTAGTAAATTTTACTAAGTTTTGTGTTATTATGTTTTGTTATGAGTGGGTGGAATGGTTTATAAAATTTCTTGGTATGTTGTAACAATAACTTCAATAATGTCAAGTACTTTGGGAAAAACATGAAAATATATACTAAATTCTTATGATTAACATCTTTTCAAGTTTACACTAAAATAATTCACATACAAATCATAAAACCGACCATAAATAAAACTGTTACACATGGAGGTAGATATAATTCCTCCACATAGATAAGTTTGGACTCCAGTTGACATCATTCCTTTGTACCACCTTGGGCAGAAAACTTTGGAAGACTTTCCGACGACTTCCAAATACATCAGAAGACTTCCCAAGAAGTCTTCTGAGAGTCTTCCAAGAGTCTTATGAGAAGTTTTCCAAAATCTAACTCATATCTGAAAATATGAATATTCAAAAACATTTAAATGGATTCAAAACAGAGAAAGCTTCAAAAATATTTTTTTTATGCTTAAATAATAAACAAAACAATCAAATTTGGTTGAATCTATAACTTTTTAGAATCTAATATGTAAATTCACACAAAATACTTATCCAAAATTTGTACCATTTTGGGCAGAAGACTTCCTACAGATTTCGTGGGAAATCTTCTAACATAAAATGCATTAGAAGACTTGCTTAAAGTATTCTGAGAAGTCTTCCGAGAGTCATCTGAGAAGTCTTTCAAAGTCTGTCTTAGATCTGAAAAATCTAAAAATTCAAAAACATTCAAATGGCTTCAAACACACAGAAAAACTTCAAAAATATAATTTTATGCTTAAATAATAAACGAAACAGTCACATTTTAATCTATAGCATTTTAGAATCTAATATATAAAACACACAATAATATATATCCAAAATTTATAGATCTACCTTTGAATGGGTAAAATATGAGAACCATGTAATGAAAAATCTGCAAAAAGAAGATAAATTAGTGAGAAGACATAAGAAAAAAATTAGAAATGGATTTAAAATTTGGTGTTTTGATGTTCAAAGAGATTAGAGAGAGGTTGGAGAGTTTTAGAGTGAGAAACATTACATTTTTGTTGCAGCCATTTGAAAGGAAGAAAGAAAATATGTTACTTTTATGTATACTAGGGATTGGTCCGCCCTACGGGCGGATGAGTTTACATTAAAACTATTTATATTTAAATATATTTTAATTTTATAAAACATTGAAACTTTATTTTATATTAAAAATAATAAATATAATCTATTTTATCCTAAGATCATTTTTTTAACTATCAAAAGAATGTTATGTGAAAATCAGACATTTTTAAGAACTGAAAAACTGTTCTATAGATGTAAATCTCATAAGTTGTTACTTCAAACCATCTTCTTAATAACTCTTCCAACTTATGATTTGGCATGTACTTGAGTGAACTAATCATAATCATGTTCTTCATTGCCTTGTTTATTAGCCCTCACATATTGTCTTTAGAAGTTCTCGGCTTCTTGTTTATTAGCCCTCGCATATTGTAAATTTTATTTTGTTGGTTTGAGTTGAAAAAACCACTAACAATATTTTTGTTAGAGAACGCAAAATTATTAAATAAAAAATTAAGAAAAATAAAATGATTTATATTTTTTATTTGATTTCTATTTCAATTTCATATAGTTGAAAAAATATAAAGTAAGAATAGCTACATTTTTTCCAAGAGTATCATATTTTTCAATAACTAATTTCATATAGTTGAAAAAATATAAAGTAATAATTTCATATTATTACAATAACTAATTTTTTCACAATAATAAATTAATACACCAACTCCAAGCCAAATCACTGAAAATCAAATATAGTGTGAAAATTATAAAATTTAATTTTTTAAAATAATATAAAAATAGTTTCAAAAATGTCATAAATAATAATTAGTACATATTACGTAGCAACAAATGATGTTTTATAATATATGTTTGTTTCAGTTTATATTAGATTTTCAATTTATAAAAGGGTAAGTTTATTATTTTAGTTAAAAATGACTTCTGTAATATTTAAAAATCACTTATGTAAAATATTTGGTCTACATTAATAAATCAAATTTATTATAATTTGTTGAATATGTATTTAGTAAAATCATTTTCTAATTCGGAAACTCTTTAATCTTGTTTATTTAAATCGGTGTGGTAGGTAATGAGTAGGCCTGGGACTTTTTAACCGGAACCGAATACCGAACCGGATCCGACCCGAAATGGACCGGTTCGGATCGGTTTCGGATAAGGCATATTTAACCGATGGGTAATGTTTATGAATATCCACGGGTATCGGGTCGGTTCGGGTTTTTATCCGGATCCGATCGGGTACCCGTTTAAACCGAAATAATGTTTAAAAAATATGGATTTGCGCCTCATGGGTTTCGAACCCGGGTGGGAAAGTTGAAAGTACATCAACTTTTACCACTGCACCACTTCTATTTCGTTGTAGTTACTTTCAAACTATACATATATATCCGATTTGAATTAAACTATTTAAAAAAAAATAAAAAAAAAATAGAAAATATAAAATACATAAAAATATTAGTTTCGGTTTAATAATTTAATACCCGGAACCGACCCGGAACCGACCGAAAACCGATCCGAAACCGAACCGAACTGTTCCAAGTACTCATTGGATACACTTTGTAAATAACCGAATATCCGGACCCGAACGGATCTTACCCGAAACCGATCCGAATACCCGAAATCCCAGGCCTAGTAGTGAGATTGTTTACTTGAGGATTAGTGATAAATAGTTGTATTGTAAAGATAACCTTGTTGTAAAGGATAATGGTCCGCTCATCAATATATCATTGCCTAAATTTTAAAATCTTTTATGTTTTTATTTGGAGGCTTAACATTTTTTATTATTATGTTTTGGTTGTAGCTGAAAGAATGTATTGACAATGATCTGCAATACTAAGACGATAAAGCAAACTTAAATCCAGTTTTGGGGTTATATTATTCTTGTTTCATGTAGAAACTCTGAGTCCCTGACTTTGTTGTGTTCTTAAAGAATGTACATAATCAATCAATTCAGAGTCAACTGCTTCTCACAATAACTACCTTTGTGGCTGTCACTTTTTTGGCCGCAAGTTTTTGGGATGTATCTCCTTGAAACTGTTTTTAGAGATGAGGCGATGTTTCAATGGTGGCATTCATATATATAAAGGTTTATTTTTCCTGATTATAAGATAGTTTTTACCATTGGTATAATGGAGCTTAAGGTTAACCTCTTAAATCAGTTCTCAAAGGTACACAAATTTGAAAGTGAAATTGTTTTTTATTTATTTAATTAATAACCTGATAAAGTAGACTTCCCATGAAATTAACTAAAACTTTTGTTGATTAAAGAAATAAACTAAAACTTAGAAGAAGAAAAACTCAAATAAAAAAGGTTGAGAATGAGAAGTTTTAACGCAAATTCATTTACTCCTTAGGTCAGACTTCAGTCTTATGCAGGTCTTCTTAGCGGAGTGACAATCCTCCAGAGCTGGTTCTTCTTCCAGTGTTTCTGGCATCAACAGGGGGTCAGTTGGTGGATCTGTCCTAGCTGTTCCCTTTCTCGACCACACCATCAACAGTACAGCCTTTTGTGTTTGTTGCACAACTCTCTTCACAACAGGAGAGAGGCTTGTCTTATCAGCTCCAGCACCAGGCAAGCCATTAGCTCCCTGCCCATGAACAATAACAAACAATAGTCAGTGCTCTCAGATGTTAAACGATTTAGTGAAGAGGGTTAACAAACCAAAAATATGATATAGGCCTTGCGTTTCAAGTAACTTTGTCTAGCATCACATTTATGGGTAAAATAAAAATGTGTTCCAGAGGTTGCATTTACGAAAAACAGACATGGAATTACACAGAGTAAAACAATGTAAAATATTCAACTGAGATACAAACGTGTGGGACTTAAGAGATCTTTTTTTAACTCCAACTAACTCGAGGCTAGCGTTTGTCGATACGGCCACAGGCCACCTTTGGTCACACCTGATCTTGCTAATTTCTCATCAAGCAGAACAGCTAGAGCATCAAATACACTCAAGCATAAAGACAATTCTCTATATAAACGATGTGGGGTACTAATATTCATTTCCAAATTTTAAATCAAAGGTGACGTTATGCAAGAAAAATTAGCTAGCTACCTGAGTTACTTCTCCCATTATCTGGTTGGCTTGGCCCTGTTGGTAATCGGTTAAAGCACATTCAAATTCTTAATCTCCACCTGTGAACCAACAAAAACACGAATCATCAACCAAATACAGTAAAAATTAAGCTAGCTACCTGAGTTAATTGCATCTCACTGGCATATTCAGTGGCATCAATGAAACTATACCTTCACTCATCCTACTGATTCAAACATGATCATATTAACACTCAACCATGTACCAAACAAATCAATATAGACTAATATACATAAAAACTATATATTGATTCACTCATAATACTGAATCAAACATGAACACATTTAGACTCAACCACGTACCAAGTAAATCACATAAAAACTGTAGACTAATATAGAGAAAACTATACACATATACATAAATATTATACCTTTGCCATCTCCAGATGAACAGCAGCACGATTTGTGATAAAGAGATTTATTCATCATCAGTTTCCATGGCTGAGTAATTCCTGATATTGTTTCGACGTCCTTGTATGTAAAATTCCCCATTCTTGTTTAAAGCTTTACCTTTTCTTCTCCAAAGTTCGACCCAGGTTCATGCTCCGGGTCTTATTTCTTCTGTACTCCATGCTCCTTCCTTGGAGGCACAACCATCTTATCCTCCTGATCCGCCGCTGCTTCACCCGCCTGAGTCCTAAAATGAACATTCAACAAATCTCTAAGAGGTTGCATCACCATCTACCAATTGTTAACGAAATCAGGCTGTGTAAAAAAAAACCTCTAGCTGAATATTCAGCCGTTAGTTTCTCCGACATCTCTAGCTAGGCCTGGGCATTCGGGGTCCCAATCGGGTTTCGGTTTAGTCCAATCGGGTTTCGGTTTTTCGGGTTTATCAAAATCAGTCCCATTCGGGTTATATGAAAATTCGGTTCGGGACCGGTTCGGGTTCTATCGGGTTCGGGTCGGGTTTAGTAAATCTTCAAAGAACCGGTATAACCCGATGTACTTTCGGGTTCGGGTCCCAATCGGTTCTTCGGTTTAAATGTACCTAATTTATATCTACTTTGTAACCAAAAAGTAACTAAAATCGGTTCTTTGGTTTTAAAATACTTGATTTCTACCTATTTTGTAACCAAAACATAAATAAAATCGGTTCAAAAAAAAAGAAAGGAACATCAAATGTAATCATTTAAAATCAAGTGAAAGGTAAACATAGTTATTGATCGAAAGAAAACCAAATAAATGAAAGCATGAAACGAAAATCAAGTTCTCACGAAATGAAAAACATTATTCAATGAAAAATAAAACCCAAATCTAAAAACTTCAACCTTCAACCATCAATCTTCATATAATAGATAATTATTTTAGATGTTTAATATATTTTGAATACATATTAGGAATTGAGATCATGTTTGATACAAGTTCTTTTTGGAAATTTTGAATGTTTCGGGTTCTATTGGGTATCCATTTAGATTCGGGTTCGGTTCGGATAATACCCATAACCCGAAATACCATAAAACAAGATCCATTCGGTTTTTATGTCGGGTTCGGATCGGTTCGGATTCATTTTTATCGGGTCGGGTTCGGTTCGGATTTTCGGGTTCGGTTTATTTGCCCAGCCCTATCTCTAGCCATTGGAACCATCCCCAAACGGATTCAAGATGGTGTGTGGACTCGACGCAAAGCCTTGAGCGTCTGCCAAACATAATTATAAAGCTACGTTGTTTGGATCGATATCAAGCCCCTTCGTATAAACGTCGATGACATCCTCGCGCTGATTCAATCCTAAGTGAGCAGCTCTCTGTAACCTGAGAATCAATGCTTAGGTTCATCGGTTTGACAAACCAATAATATGATCGGACTATCAAAATTGTTAAATACGTACAAAACTAATAAATCACGGTGGTTTCTCACCGTAGTTACCTGCTCGTCAAGGAGGAGCATGTCGACACGAAGAATATGGTCGATTTAATTCAAGAGAGTGGGATGAGTGATTTATAAGACGTAAATGAATGGATTAATGTATTCAGGTGACGAAAACTCAGGCCGTTACAGAGACACTGCCGGAGGTGGTGAGATGTGAAGAGTCACGCGACACTCTTCTGATCGTGAAAAAAAAAAAAGAAGAAAACTCTGATGACATCTGGGCTTTGATAGAGAAAACATAAAAAGCCCATAGAAGAAATCAGATTAAAAAAAACGAAGCCCACATTTCTAAGGTCTTGCTGACGTGTCAAAAACGACTCTCCTGATTGGATGATTTTAATGTCCTACGTGGACAGGCTCTCTGATCAGTATATGCTCCTTTTAGTATAGGTTAGATATGGAGACAAAAATTTCAATTAGGTTATACAGAAGACTTCTTGGGAAGTCTTCTAAGAGAAAACTTCTTATAAAGTCCAATAGACCCTAATATCAAATACATGAGAAGACTTCTGGAAGATATTTGGAAGACTTTGCTTTATGCGAAAAACCTAAATTCTACTAAAATTTAAGCGGGAATATGTCAGAAGACTTCTTGGGAAATCTTCTCGAAGTCTTCTAGAAATTTTTCAAACCATAACCTAATAAAATAACTAACTAGATAGCAAAAAACAATTCATTAAACTTAAAATCAACTTATAAAGTGTTTAATATACACAAAATTAAACACATGTAGAACAATTGTTTTAAAAAAAGTTAAGATTCTAAAATTAAACCCTAAATACAAACAATACTATAACATATGTTACTAAACCCTAACCAAAGTCTTTTAAGAATCTTCCAGACCCTATAATCAAATAACTAAGCAAAAACACTTCCTTAAACTTAAAAGAAACTTAGAAAGTGTTTATATCAAATAATTAGATAGTCACTAAACACATATACGTCAAACTAAAAATAAAAATTAAAAGATAATATTTCAAAATCTAATCCTAAAAATACCAACAATACTATAACATATGTTACCAAACCCTAAACCGAAGGCTTTCATGAATCTATCTACATCCATTCATCTATGTTAAAAATAATTTAATTTTTGTAAAACTAAATTTCCATCATTTAAAAATGTTTATTAATACATGATTTTGATTTTTTTTCTCTTTCAAAATATTTTTTTATAAAATTTATTAATTACTTATAAGATCTAACACATGAGAAGACCCAGAAGACTCCTAGAAGATTTCGATTTAGGCGGGAAATCTAAATTCTTCTAAAATTTAGGCGGGGACCCTAAATACTACTAAAATTTAAGTGGGATATATCAGAAGACTTCTTGGAAAGTCTTTTGTGAATCTCTGAAACCCTATAATCAAATAACTAAACAATAAAACATTTCCTTAAACTTTTAAGATACTTAAAAAGTGTTTAAATCAAGTTATTAGATAATCTCTAAACACATATAGGTAAAAAAAAAATTTAAAAAAACAAAAGATAAGATTTCAAAATCTAACCCTAAATATACCAAAAATATTATAACATATGTTACCAAACTCTAAACCAAAGACTATCATGAGTTAATCTATTTTCACGCATCTATGTTGAAAATAATTCAATTTTAGTAAAAATAAATTTAAATCATTTAGAAATGTTTATTATTACATGATTTCACTTTTTTCCCATCAAAATATTTTTTATAAAAAAATTAAATTATTCTTAAGATTTGCTGAACGGGAAGACTTACAAAGAAATCTTATCTGTAAGTCTTCTCACGTGGAGGGTTATAATGGTAAAACTCAATACATGTTTTTTGTTTAGTCATAAGGAGGTTGTCGTAATTTCACTAGCCTTTTGGATTATTTTTGCATTTGATTGAATTTGTGGTACATTTTTTGTATTCAAAATCAAAATTTGAATCATTTTTGGCAATTTTCCCATTATAATATTATAAATCGTCTGTTTTACCATATCAGTTCAACACTTATAATTTTTGTTTTACAAAATATTGATTTTGTACTTTTGATGCAAAATTTTACATAAACCTTCGGTTTTATTCTATTATTTTAGTTTATTGATTAGAGATGTAAAATAAACTAGCGTACTGATAAACAAATTTGTAGAATTTTCAATAGTTCTGATAATATGCGTGAAAAACATTTATAATGAAATGAATGATCTAGTTTATCAGGTCAGGAATTTTTCGTCACTAAAAAAGCGTGTTTATGCACAAAACATCGCTTTAAATACAATTCGGTAGATGTCCCAATTTAAAATAGTACATGCGTGTATGGTATCAAATTGTTCCTGAAGTAGAAGAAGCCAAATTGCATTTTTTTCAACTATCACCAAGCCAATAAAAACGAAATACACGCTTGTCTTGGTTGCTCAATAACGTTTAAGTCGAAAATGAAACATCATGAAATAGTCTGGCTCTAGTACATGATGACGTTGTTTGTCGAGTTCTTACACACCACGTATAAGCTACTAACGTCGTCGCTCCTTCATGATTCACACAAATTATAGTATTTCCATTTTGAATATATTTTAAATGTTTTTGTTTCGAAGGGTACACAATTATTGTTTTTACTTCTTTTTTATTAACGGGATATATGGATCAAGCCAACTTGTCTTCGAGAGCGACGAATAGTCCAACTTCAATTTTTCAAATGACACCTAAAGTATTGTTTCATATCGTGTAGAGTGACAATTTAGTTCCAAGTAGGAATTGAACCCATGAGCGACGGGTATAATGCACAATTATTGTTTACTTATAAATACTCAACGTAGCGGACCACTCTTGTCCATTATTAAGAGAAGCAGTACTAAAAACAACAACGCTGTATTTTACTATTTTATCACTTGGCTAGCTCTAAAAATGCAACGTGCATTAGAGGAACCGCACTGTACCATTTCCGTCGGATCACCTACGCTCGTGGAGTTGCTGACAGACTGCGATAGTTTCCGGAAGGAAGAAGACTCGAGCTCTGTCGCCAGAAGCGATGATCCGGCTCATAGCATTATAGATGTCGAGGCTTTGCACGTAAAACCTGTGCGGTTCGTCTTAGCCTTTAACAATCTTGAATACAACGTGACATTTCGCCGGTGGTTTGATTTCTCGCGGCCGCGAAGCTCCGATACAGTGAAGACTCTACTCGATGATGTTTCTGGAGAGGCTTGTGATGGAAACATCCTCGCCGTTCTCGGTGCAAGCGGAGCCGGAAAGTCCACCTTGATCGATGCACTGGCGGGACGTGTTGCCAAGGAGAGTCTTAAAGGCTCTGTGACACTAAATGGAGAGAATGTTTTGGAGTCGCAGCTGTTGAAAGTGATATCAGCATACGTGATGCAAGACGACCTTCTCTTCCCGATGCTCACTGTTAAAGAAACCTTAATGTTTGCTTCCGAGTTTCGTCTCCCAAGAAGCTTCCCCAAGTCAAAGAAGATGGAGCGTGTCCAAGCCCTCATCGACCAGCTAGGCCTCAGAAACGCGGCGGACACAGTTATAGGAGACGAAGGACACCGTGGCGTCTCCGGTGGAGAGCGGCGACGCGTTTCGATCGGTATCGACATCATCCACGACCCTATTGTCTTGTTTCTAGACGAGCCTACGTCGGGGTTGGATTCCAGCAACGCGTTTATGGTGGTGCAGGTTCTGAAACGAATCGCTCAAAGCGGCAGCATTGTTGTTATGTCGATCCATCAACCCAGCACTCGTATCATAGACTTGCTTGATCGCCTTATCATCTTATCTCGCGGAAAGAATGTTTTTAGTGGCTCTCCGGCTAGTCTTCCTAACTTCTTCTCTAACTTGGGACATACAATCCCTGAGAAAGAGAACATCACTGAGTTCGCACTCGATGTAGTTAGAAAACTCGAAGGATCAACCGAAGGAACCAGAGAGTTGGTAGAGTTCAATGAGAAGTGGCAGCAAAGCAATCTTGGACTCAGCCAATCAGCTCGACCCACCCCACATGGCTTATCCTTAAAAGAAGCAATAATTGAGAGTGTGTCAAGAGGAAAACTAGTCTCGGGCTCATCATCTGGAGCTACTTATCTCACCTCCATGGAAACAGTATCTTCATACACGAACCCGTCACTATTCGAAACGTTCATCTTAGCCAAACGTTACATGAGAAACTGGATCCGGATGCCTGAGCTCCTAGGAACACGGATCGCCATCGTTATGGTCACTGCATTTCTATTAGCCACTGTCTACTGGAAGCTGGACAACACTCCAAGAGGTGCACAAGAGAAACTGACTTTCTTCGCATTTGTGGTGCCCACGACGTTCTACTTATGTTTAGACAATGTCCCGGTTTTTATCCAAGAACGATATATTTTCTTGAGAGAGACAACTCGCAATGCCTACAGAACATCGTCCTATGTCATCTCCCACTCGCTGGTGTCTCTTCCGCAGCTTATTGCTCCTTCCTTGGTATTTTCCTCGATAACATTCTGGACGGTTGGTTTGCATGGCGGGTTAGAAGGCTTCGTATTCTATTGTCTCATAATCTACGCCTCGTTTTGGTCTGGATCCTCCGTCGTTACTTTCATATCCGGTCTTGTTCCACATATCATGTTAAGTTACATGGTCACCATTGCCTATGTCGCCTACTGTTTACTCTTGAGTGGGTTCTACGTTGTCCGTGATCGTATACCGAGCTACTGGATTTGGTTTCATTACATTTCGCCGATAAAGTATCCATACGAAGCCGTGTTAATCAATGAGTTTGATGACAAGTCTCGTTGCTTTGTTAAGGGAGTCCAAGTATTCGAGGGTACCCTTCTTGGAGGAGTTAGCGATATGAAAAAGGTGGAGCTTCTTGAAACTCTAAGTAGATCTCTAAGCACTAGGATAACACAGTCCACGTGCTTGAGGACGGGGTCTGACTTACTTTCGCAGCAAGGTATTACTCAACTGAGTAAGTGGGATTGCTTGTGGATTACGTTAGCTTCGGGGCTCTTCTTTAGGATCTTGTTTTACTTCGCCTTGCTGTTCGGGAGCAAAAATAAGAGGACGTGAAAGTAGTCGCCATAAACATATTTAAATAAGGCTTGAAAACTTCAAAGTGTATTATTAGATTCTCGTTTGTTGTAGTTTTGAGCTATTCTAAAATACGGTGAATACGCTGGTCTATACGCTGCTTAAACGTTGAACGATGTTATCGAATATTACTATTCGGATTATCTTTTCTTTTTCCAAACAATTATGATTATCACTTCGTTACACTTAAAGCAAAAGCATTGGCATTGGATTACTTTGGTTTCGCCATCGAACCCATACAACGATCCAAGGGAAAAAAATAATACAGAGAGTTACTTTACTTAGACAATGTCGCTAACACTCATTCCTCGCAAGTAAAAGAAAGAAGCACATATAGGTTGCAGAAAATATGGGATAGAGCAAAACAACTATAGTGGAGGGTAGAAATAGGAAGAGACTGAAAAGCCAAGGAAGAGTAAGCCCCCAACAGTTGCGACCGTGCGTTGTGAGATCCTTGAAGCCAACATGCTTCCTCCTACAACCGCCAGCGATGTACAAATTGTGTGTCCTACCGATGCCCCTATCGCCACTCCTATAGCGTTCTTGTGCGTCGCCAACTTCACATGAGACACAAGTAGATTGTTTTAACCACACAAGTTTAATCTCAGCGGACAAAGTCCAAAGACTGGTTAGGTTTCGTAAGAAGTTAGATATATGAGAGATGAAAGGGGTTCTCTCTTACAGCTATTGTTGCAATCTGGCTACGGTCTCCCCATTCGGCTAGAAAGGTTAAGATGAAGGACTGCACATAGTAGATAAAAGAGATGGGTCAAAGTTCGAACCTTAAGAAATTCAAAGCTCAATTACTGGCAAGTATGATCAATAATATACTTTTAGCTGTAAACAAAACACTCGAAAGCATCTAAGATGCGGAATAGAAGAACACCTCTAGAAATATTGGGGTACAAAATCTTGAGAAAAAGCGACGGAAGGGTGTCTTCCCTTGGCCCGACTCAAGCTTCTCCTCAACCTTTACCACAGATAATGAGAAGTTAGTCAACGTCATAGTTCATAAACGAGTCCAGGAATAGCGAATGGAAAGATATTTCTAACTTTTAATGTGAGTAACTACTAAGAACGTTATGCAAAATCTATAGCAAGAAGGAAACAACTGGCAACACATGTGGGTCGAGAACTACTTACTTCCTCCATTTCCTTCTTCTGACTTGACTTTGAATCAGATGACCTCCAAGCAATGTAGAGAAGTCGTAGACCAAAAAACGCATAGAGTACTGCATGATCAAAGATGCATGATCCTTCAAGTGAGGACTCAGACTAAAAAACGAAGGACCCACATAAACTTCTAGTTAATGCTGACAGAAACATGAAAAATCAGTAATGATAGTTGCCTTTTCATTAAAAAAATTCAAAATCCTTACATTTGATAATGCGAGATAAACTTAGATACAAAGATATACAGTTCAAGTCAGCTACAGTTGCTAATTGTGATCATAATACGCATTAAAATATGATTGGACAAGTTGTAAGCTTCGGTCGACACAAAATGGAGAGGACAAAACTCATAACCATATAGTATACAGACTAGTGGTTACATACCCCTCTCAATATATCTCAGCTAACAAAAAAAGAAATGATAAGAATGGCGCACTCTACATACCTGTAGCAGCGCTATTAGTGTGCTTCCTCGAAATCAAGTTTGGCACTATCCTACCAAGTCCAGTAGAGAGTATCTATATAGAATAAAGGAAAAATCATAACGAATACACATACCCTTAACAGAAAAATGAAAATCCAAATAATCTTTAGCACTTACGGTCATAACAAACAAAGCTGAAAGTGCACCAGACAAAACAGTAGCTTTGGGGTGTCGCATAGCCATCAGTGCCGCTATTATAAAAGTCTCATCGCCAATCTGACATATGATGAGCAATAAAGATCACACTTTGTTATGAGTTGAACCAAATCAACACAAATGTTAACCTCGGTGACGAGAATCATGGAGAAACTCGAGAACAAAGCATCAAAGACACCAGGGCCAGTCGCTTCGAGGTTCAAACCAAGATTGTCACCAGCAGCATCAAGTCCAATTCGTTCAGTGCCAATCTTCAAATAAAATAAAGAATATTTGAAAAATTAAAGCTAGATTCCACCAGAATTCGAATCTGAAAAATAATATTAATAGAGAGATTCCAATTCGTAAAAAGAGCAAAAAGCAGATCGAATCACCATTCCACGACGGCCAAGCTCTTTACGAGATCCTTCCGATTCCTGCGTCTCATTATCAACCCCAGAGTCCTAGCAACAACCAGTTAATACATAAAGAACAAAGACGAATCCGTGGAGGAAAAATGGTATGTATACCTGCGCAGAGATGGCGGAAACGAAGATCAAGAAGAAGATGGTGGAGACGAGAAGCAGGCGAGTGATGGAACCCATGAGGTGATGCGAGAGTTGAACAGATCTGCGAAGAAAATGAATCGGTTTCAAATTCTAAATCTGAGAAAGTGAGAGAGGGAGGTTGGGGATCTGAGAAAATGATAAAAATTTTACTTACGAGTTACGATTCAGAAAATCATTGGGAGAATCGCTGAGGGCTTGGTGAGCGTGTCAACAATCCTTGTGATGCTGCTGCGAAACAGAGATCTGTGTGCGATTTGAATGGTCTGTTCTAATTTAGTTATATTAAAATTTCACACGGTTTCACATTATACACATATATATATATAAATACTAAAATATTTTTATATAAAAATTTACTACCTTCTTTTCACAAAAAAATGAAAAAAGATTAACAAAAAAATAGAATTTTGTGTGTTTTTTATAATAAATTTTAGATTATTTAGCAGTAATTTATAAATTTTTAGAAAATTAATTAAATTTATGAAATTACAGTTGATTTACTTAATTGGAAATTGATCATTGCAGAAAATAAAAAAATATTATATATACTTAAAAATTTAAATATATATATATATATATATTATTGTTTGGGACTTTAGACTATATTACAAAGTTTATATTCACTATAATTAAATGAATATTCTGAATGAATATTCTACCAACAAAAAAATATAATTAAATGTTGGGTTAGGTGATCGAGATTCCAATAGGATTTTGGTTTGGGTTCATCTGAGATATATGTTTAGGATCTAGTTAAATATGAAATAGTTTTGGTTTTGGATTTTAATCGGATTATCGATTCTAAAAATATTGATTTGTATTTGATTAAACTCAATAAATTTGTTTATGTTGCTTTTTCAAACTATATTTTTGTCTTTCAAAATAATTTTGAGAGACTCGTCTATCAACTATACAAAACTTTTTTTTGAAGTATATGTTACAACATCAAACATATCATGACAAAGCAAAACCGTGTACGAACGAGAATCATACATAATGAAACGTAAACAAACTAAAATTAATAATTAGCAACTCTATAAACCTAAGATATAATATTTAAACAATATTTTTTTATATATTAAAACACAAGTCACCTAACCAGTTAAAGATTGACACATAGTTTATGTTCTTCAAAAAAAAAAAAATTAGTTATGGACATCATAAAATCTAAGCCAATTACAAGTTTTTTAAATTATAAATAAAATTTCTATAACCAAAAAGAACTCCACGGCCTATAATTTCTAGAAACTGTAGGTAAATCCTTGATTTTCTTAGATTTATAATTTCATGACACAGTTCACAATTGCAAACTGTTTAATTGTTTATATTTTTTGTTTTAATTTTTTTTAGAAATTTAATTTTTATATTTATGGTTTCCTTTTTTACTATATTTGTGTTTTTCTTTGTAATTATATTTGTGTTTTCTTTTGTAATCATATTTATAAAATAATAGTATTTTAAAAGTTGATCCGGCATACGCTCCGTTCTTTGTAATTATAAGTCCGTTTCTTTGTAATCATATTTGTCTGTTTTTGATTTTGACCCGTAAATATAATGTTGGTTTGTATTTTTTTTTTTTTTTGTAAATATGTAACATTTTCTGTAAGTTTCTAATATGTTAAATTTTTTAATTTATATACTGTTATATAACTTAGAGTTATCCTAAAGTAGTGGTTAGTGTATATTTACAGAAAAATGTAGGGTTATGTAATAGGGTTAATTTTTTTCTTGCTTAATAACCGCCTTAATGTATTGGTTAGTGTTTAGATAAAATTAGATACATTTACATAAAAAGAATAATAAGTAATTTCTTAAATAAAGGGAATAAATATTTAGACATGATATTTATCAATACGTCATATTTTAATAGAATATATATATAAACGGTTGAATATTTAGATTTTTATGAGCTCGTACTGATCTTGTAATTAATTCCAGCTAAATCAATTATTAAATATTAATTTTGTGGAAAAATCTTAATGTATATGTATACCATTTTTTAATGATATACTAGATTTTGACACGCGCTTCAAAAACGCGGGTTTTCTTTGGATTGTAAATAAAAATAAATTAGTATTTTGAAATTATTGTACATTATTATGTTACAAAATCATATTATATCGAAGAAGATAATTTATTTTAAATTATGTAATTTATGAATTAGTTTATTTATGATTTTGTATGTACACTCTTATGTAACTTTTTTTAGGCATAAAAGCATTTACCCGATCCGTGAAACCAAACTAATATCGATCTTGAAATATAGGTGCGATATGGATTCGGGTCAGTACATAAGAGACATGACCAAGTACCCAAGTACCTGAAATGTTTTGTGTATATTAGGTCTATTTGAGTATTTTAGATATGTTTTTGGTATTACGAATATTTTTTAAGTTTTGGGTTCAGGTTTTAGATTTTAGTTTGGGTTTCGAGTAAAATTTTAATTAAAAAAACTATACTAATATTTTGGTATTTTTTTTGTTATTCAGGTCAGATTTCAGGTAAAATTTTGGGTCGTTTTCGGTATTTCAAAATTTTGGGTATTTGTTTGGATTTTCGGGTTTTTTTTTTGTTTCAGTATTATTTTGGATTTTCAGGTACTTTGAGTATTTTTCGGGTCCTAAATACCTAAACTAATCCGGACTTGTTATGTATCCAAAAACATGTCTTATTAATCTCATAATGCATGTATATATGAATAACGGATCCGGACCGATCCAGACCCGCAAATAACCAACCCGAACCTAAACCAACAATAAATAATATACCTTGTTAAGTTCAAATGTTTAGGACCCGAAATGAACTGATATGTACCCGACCTGAACACCCGATGCCCAAACCTATATTCTCTCATTATATTTTGTATACATTTTCTAAGAGTTACATTTGTTGAGCTGATGATACTTAAGGTTAGCTTGAAATATTTTTGGCTAATTTAATAGTGTAAATTTGTAAGGTTTTAAAATTTATCTTAAATAACAATTTTATTATAAGTACTTTGAATAAAAAATAAATTGAAGTAAAATATATAATTTTTAACAGATGGTTTGCTTTATTAAATTTGATTTTGTAAATATTTGAAAATATATAATATAAGATGACATGGTATAGTATGACATATGATATATGTTAATTTTTAAATGAGTTTCGAAATCTGTTAAAGTTGATAAATTTTTGAATTTAAATAGCATATCTACAATACACTACTTTTTGTTTAAAATATTTTGTAACAATATATGCTATATCTTGGTTTTAAAAACAGGGTCAAAGTATAAGAATATTAATTTTTGATTTGATTTAAATTTAAATGCTTTTGGAATAAGGTAAATTCTTAGCAAATATATGAAGGAGTTTTTTCATAATTTAAGACAGAAGTATAGAAAGGATTGACTGTATTGTTAAATAGTTGGTGGATCAAACGATTGATATAGTTTATTATATTGGGTGAAATGAGACATGTCTTGATTATGAGATTATAAGACATGTTTAGAGAAGAATATAATAAAGTATATGTGGTATATCATTTTCTACAAGAAAATGATATTGTCTAATAAATGAAAGTATATATATCGTATAACTGTTTATGTACATAACAGTGTGGCCTAATAAATATAAGTATTATACTAAATGTTTGTTAGAGAATTTTTAGGTTACGCATTGTTAGTTAAATGATATGATATGAACAAAATTATTGTTAGTTAATAAAAGGGTCCAACAACTTTGTATAAGTAGATTTTTTCAGAATGTTTCTCTTTTAATAGTATAGACTAGATCTCGATCCGCGCAACCGCGCGGGTGTTTATTTTCATTTATTTTTATAGAAATATTTTATTTTTAATTCTACATTTGTATATATTAGTATAATATACATGAGGTGTGTTTATCATTTTTTAAAACATAATAATTTTATTTTATATTTTTTTTTATTGAATTGGTTGTTTTCATATCACGTTTTTGGCTTGGAAAAGATTGATAATTATTTAATTCCTATAATGTAGTAGACATATTATTTAGTTCCTATAATCTAGAAAATAAGTTATTTAGATCTATAATAATGTAAGATTATAAATTAAATGTAACATGATTTTCTAGTAATAGGTCCATTAGGTCCATTTTAAAAAAAATCACACATGAGTCAAGGTTGTGACTTCTCTTTTAATATATAAGATTTTTGTTACCACGTTTCTCTTTACATATGAGGAGGAGCTTCTCAAAGAGTTCGAGATAGTACTTGAGCAAGAAGAAGTTATATGGTTTCAGAAGTCGCGTGAGAAGTGGGTTGTGCGTGGAGATAGGAACACTAAGTTCTTTCATATGTCGACAGTTATTAGGAGAAGGCGAAACCGAGTTGAGATGCTGAAAAATAATGAGAATCGTTGGGTTTCAGATGCTCAGGAGCTTGAGGAACTAGCGGTGAACTATTTCAGAAAGTTGTACTCACTTGAGGATGTTGATACTGACGTACAAGGATTATCGGAGAGGAGATTTGTGAGTCTCACGAGCCATGATTATGAGCTCTTGAATAAAACCTTCTCGGTTGAGGAAGTGGAGAGAGCGGTAAGAGACATGGGGAGTTTCAAAGCGCCAGGACCAGATGGTTTTCAGCCGGTGTTCTATCAGAGGTGTTGGGAGACAGTAGGGAACTCGGTGGCCAGATTTGCTACTCTCTTTTTTGAGACGGGGAAGCTCCCAGAAGATACGAATGATGCTCTAGTGGTTTTAATCCCGAAAGTGACTAAGCCGGAGAGTATTACGCAGTTTCGCCCTATAAGCCTTTGTAATGTGCTGTTCAAAATCATCACGAAGGCTATGGTAGGGAGATTGAAGGGGGTCATGAAGAAATTAATAGGTCCTGCTCAGTCCAGTTTCATTCCGGGCAGGCTCAGTGCTGATAATATTGTGGTGGTTCAAGAGGCTGTACATTCGATGAGAAGAAAGAAGGGGCGAAAGGGTTGGATGTTATTAAAGTTGGATTTGGAGAAAGCTTATGATAGATTGAGATGGGACTTTCTGGAGGATACGCTCAGGGCTGCTGGCTTGTCAGAGGTTTGGGTGAGAAGGGTTATGGAATGTGTCTCTGGTCCTTCGATGTGTATTTTGTGGAATGGAGAAAAAACCGAATCGTTCAAGCCATCAAGAGGTCTCAGGCAAGGTGATCCCTTGTCACCGTACTTGTTTGTGCTATGTATGGAGAGGCTCTGTCATTTGATTGAGGAAGCGGTGGAAGAGAAGAGATGGAAGCCTATAAAGCTGTCGAGAGGTGGTCCGGAACTATCACATATTTGTTTCGCAGATGACCTTATTCTCTTTGCTGAAGCATCAGTGACGCAAGTAAGAGTGATAAGGAAGGTGCTGGAGAAGTTTTGCAAAGCTTCGGGGCAGAAAGTAAGCCTTCCGAAATCCAAAATTTTCTTTTCCAACAACGTTACTACAGAAAGAGGGGAAAGAATAAGCCGGGCAAGTGGTATTGCTGCAACAAGGGATTTGGGAAAATACTTGGGGATGCCGATCTTGCAGAAGAGAATAAACAAAGATACGTTTGGGGAGGTCCTTGAGAAAGTTGCCTCACGACTATCAGGTTGGAAGAAGCAGACTCTAAGCCTTGCAGGAAGGGTAACCATGACAAAGGCGGTTCTATCATCAATACCGGTGCACACGATGAGTACGATAAACTTGCCAGTGAGTACACTTGAGAAACTGGATAGTTTATCAAGAAGCTTTGTGTGGGGTAGTGGTCAACACTTGGTCTCATGGGAGAAGATCTGCAAACCGAAGGCTGAGGGAGGTCTTGGGATTAGGGGGTCGAGAGACATGAATAAAGCTCTGATAGCTAAGGTGGGATGGCGGCTGCTGCGTGATACCGAAAGTTTATGGGCTCGAGTTCTTCGCAGTAAGTATAATGTGGGTAGCATCCATGATCTATCTTGGACGGGAAGGCGTAGTAATGGCTCCTCCACTTGGAGTAGTGTGGTTTTGGGGATTAGGGAGGTGGTAATGACAGGACACAGCTGGGCTATTGGAAATGGACGAGACATTAAGTTTTGGACAGACAGATGGCTCTCAAACCAACCTCTCAGCTCAGTTACGATTGGAGAACTACCAGAGGGATATGAGGATGTTACAGTCAGGGAAATGTGGGTTGTAGGTGGAGGATGGGATCTAGCTCACATTGCTCCTCTTGTAACTGATGAGACACGATTAGAGCTTGCGGCCGTAGTGGTGGACACGGTTAATGATAGTGAGGATCGGTTAGCTTGGAGCCAGACTAATAATGGACAGTTCACTGTGAAGTCTGCTTATGCTCTGATCACGCGAGATGATACTCCAAGACCAAATATGGAGTATCTCTTTCGACGCATGTGGCATGTTGTGGCTCCTGAGAGAGTGAGAATGTTTCTCTGGTTAGTTGGAAACCAAGCGATCATGACAAATGCCGAACGTTACAGACGGCATTTAAGTGGAACTGATGTGTGTCAAGTGTGCAAAGGAGGAATTGAGACGATCCTACATGTTCTTAGAGACTGTCCTGCGATGAGAGGAATATGGGATCGGTTTGTTCCAGCTGTGAAGAGGCAAACTTTCTTTTCTATGCCGTTACTTGAATGGCTCTACAAAAACTTGAGTGACAATGGAACAGGGAGCGAGATTCCGTGGCCTACGACCTTTGCGTTGGCGGTGTGGTGGGGTTGGAAGTGGAGATGTGGAAATATCTTTGGTAAGAATAGTCTCTGGAGAGATAGAGTTGGATTCTTAAGGAATTTGGCTAAGGAAGTGATGTCAGCAAATGAGGCTGAGAAAGGCAATTCTAATGTTGATCATAGAACTGAAAGGATGGTGGGATGGGCACCCCCTCGGAGTGGGTGGATGAAGCTTAATACAGATGGGTCGTCTCATGGAAATCCAGGGGCTGCAACTGCGGGTGGGGTGTTGCGGAATGGTGAAGGGGAGTGGTGTGGTGGTTTTGCTCTAAATATAGGGAGATGTGGAGCTCTGTTGGCAGAACTTTGGGGAGTTTATTATGGGCTCGTAGCTGCTTGGGAGAAAGGGATTAGGAGGTTGGAGTTAGAAGTTGATTCTCAGGTGGTAGTAGAGTTTCTTACGATAGGGATTGGAGACACTCACTCTCTGTCTTTCCTGGTACGAATGTGCCATGGCTTACTGAAAAAGGACTGGTTGGTCCATATTGTTCATGTGTATAGGGAAGCAAACCGCTTAGCTGATGGTTTAGCTAACCTAGCATTTTCTCTTCCGTTTGGCTTTCATAGATTAGATGAGACACCGATAGAGGTGGTTGTTTTATTGCAGGAGGATGTTGTTGGACCCCCTCGGCCACGACTAACTCACTTGTAATCTGAAGTTTGTTTTTGAATAAAGTTTGGGAGTTTCTCCCAGTTTCCTACCAAAAAAAAAAAATGATTACAACTGTTTCCATATAAAACTCTCAATTCTTATCAAGAATCAAACGTGTCGGTAGCGCTAACCATCATTTTTATTTAGTAACTGTTAATGTTGGTGTCTTTTTAAAAATAAAATTAAAAAACTGTTAACCTTGGTGTTCTCTTTATTGACAGTTTTTAAAGTAACCAAGAACAAATGTGTAACCCAATATCCTAGTTCTAAGCGTTGAACACAATAGCTCTAATAAAGAGTTCTTCCTTTATTAATATTTAGAAAACTTCTCAAAAACTAAACACAAGCTATTATCTTTCTTGTGAGATCATCTTACATTAAATCTCCTTATATAGGTAATATGGCTCCTTAACTTAACCTATTACACAATAAATTAGGTCTTTCCTTTTTCTAATTCTTAATAGTTTTAGTTATCCTAATTACACTTAAGGATAACTTCCTTTTTTTTTTTTTGGTCAACAGCTTTTCATTCAACTAATAAAAGCTTACATATTGTTTTGCAACATAAGAGAAGCAAGAGCATTTTTTGCAAGGTTATCCGCTACAAGGTTTGCAGAGCGCGGAATTAACACAAAAGATAAAGATGTGAAGAGAGGAATGAGGTGACTAATATCGCATAGAAGTCCCGCTATCTCGTTCAACACCGACCCTGATCGCAGGGCAGAGATGAGGACGCTTGAGTCCGATAGAATCTGGAGCCTTGAAAACCCCTCTTTTGATGCTTCCTGCATCGCCTTCCGAATTGCTAGAGCCTCCGCTATAAGAGCTGATCCGACAAAGCTGCGCGACCCCGCGCCTTGGATCTCCACATGGGTCTCCTTATCCTGTATAAACCATCCAAATCCAGCACATTGAGACTCAACATTCCAAGCCCCATCCACCGAACAAGTCGGGACCTCAGACACAATCTTTTCTGCATTGCTGCGCAAAGGGAGTTCAATTGTTTCTGGTTTTATCTTAGCAGCTTCCCATTCTTTAGCATCTCGAACTGCTTTGGAGAGAGTCTCTTCCGCTGTGTACAGCTTATCCTCAAACAGTCTCTTGTTCCTTGCTGTCCAAAGGTTCCAAAGGATCCAAGGGGACAGGGGGGAACAACACAGACCTGACGGCGGGAGATTTAGAACCTTGGGGATAAGGGACAATAGCTGCTGTAGAGAGCCCAAAGGGAAGGCCTGAGCTTGGGAGCCAGGGAGAAAAAATGGAGCGAGCTCCCATGTTCGTTGAGCAAAAGGACAGTGCATGAGAACATGTTCAACAGTTTCCAGCATCCCACAAACCTTACACGCAGGAGCAACTTCCACTCCACGTCTGATCAGAAGCTCCGCGACAGGTAGGGCACTGTTCAGAGCTCTCCAAATGAAATGTTGGATCTTCCCTGGAGCGTCTAGTTTCCAGACATGTTTGATCCAATCAAAACCAAGCGGGTTCGGTTGATGTTCTATTAGATTGGTCATCCTATAGCCAGACTTGGTGGTGTAGTTACCTTTGCTCTCTCCTAACCACACCAATTTATCAGGAGGTTTTTTGGAACGGGGGAATAGCTGCCTGATAACTTCCTCATAATGAGGTAAATGGAGCCGCACCAAAGGTAAATTCCATTCATTCGAGTCCGGTAATAGCAAGTCTTGGACTTTAAGGTGCTGGTTTGTCCTTGTTGGGGGTCCAATGGGCGTCAGCGATTTTGAAGTGGAGAGCCAAGGGCTGGACCAAACATTGATACTGGCTCCATCTCCTACCAAGTAGCCCAACCCCTTTTCAAGAACCTCTTTCCCTGCCATTATCCCTGTCCAACCATGTGACGCTGCCTGTTTAGGGGTGCTCTCCATAAAGGAGCATTCTGAGAAATACTTTCCTTTCAGCACTTGGGACAGTAAAGCTTCGGGGTTGTTCATAATGCGCCATCCCAATTTAGCTAGGAGGACATCATTGAAAGAATCAATCTTCTTAAAGCCGAGGCCCCCCATACATTTTGGCGTTGCCATTCGATCCCAAGCAACCCACGCAACCTTCCGTTTATCAGGTGCACTATCCCACCAAAATCTTGTCAAGATTGATTGGATGCGCTTACAGACTGACTTAGGGATTTTGAAGCTTTGCATAGAGAAGTTGGGGAGAGTTGATAGGACTGTTTGCAGCATCACATGCTTTCCCGCACCCGATAAGAACTTCGTCGGCCATGCTTGGGAGCGTTGGCGTATCTTGTCCACCAGTCCTGTAAAAACATCCCCCTTCTTGCGTCCAAAATTTTCAGGTAACCCTAGGTATTTGCTCATACCACCTTCCTTCTCTATGCCAATAAATGTTTTAACTCTACGCATGATCGACTCTGGCGTTTTCGAAGAGAAGGATATTGTTGACTTGTTCAGGTTTATGCACTGCCCTGAGCAGTTCTCGTATCTCTTCAAAATCCTCATTAGAGAGGTACAGCTCTTCACATTGGTACTACTGAAAAAGACTGTATCATCAGCAAACAATAAATGGTTGATGAAAGGGCTTCTTCGAGCCACTTGTAGTCCCTTCAGTCGCCCATTTTGTTGTTCCTTCAGGCACAGTCCCGTGAGTACCTCAGCACACAGAATAAACAGGTACGGGGACAGCGGGTCTCCTTGCCGTAGCCCTCTGTTCGGTTGAACTTTACCAAACGGTGCACCATTGATGAGGTATGCATACGAAACAGTGGAGACACATTCCATCACCCAATTCACCCACACCGAGTCAAAGCCTAGCTGGTGGAGGACTTTGGCTAGGAAAGCCCACTCAATTCTGTCGTACGCTTTGCTCATGTCGGTTTTGATCACCATGGAGCATCTCTTTGAGGCTTCAGAAACCTTTAGATAGTGCAGGTTTTCGTGAGTGATAAGGATGTTGTCCGTAATAGCACGCCCCGGGACAAAAGCTGATTGCTGCTTGGACACGATGTGATCAAGGAACTTCTGGAGACGAAGGGTTAGTATCTTTGCTATGATCTTGTAGCGCACATTGCAGAGCGCTATGGGACGGAACTCTGAGGGGCTCTTTGCACCAGGGACCTTAGGGAGTAGACAAATATGCGTTTCATTGACTTTTGGATCCAGTTTTCCAGTCAGGAAAAAGTCCCGCACCTCCCTACAGATGTCCTCCCCTATCACTTCCCAAAAGGAATGATAAAACCCTGCGGAGAAACCATCTGGTCCTGGCGCCTTATCAGTGTTGATTTGCTTCACTGCGCAGAGAATCTCCGTATCCGTTGGGATTGTCGTGAGAATTTGATTGGTCTCCGGGGAAATACGCCTTGAGATGGCTTCTTCAACAGCCTCCAGACCACCAGTGCCATTAGATGTAAAGAGTTTGGTATAGTAGTGTTCAAAGACTTTACCGATCTCAGTCTCCTCATGGAAAGGTATGCCAGCTTCATCTTCAATGGTGGTTAGGCGATTATAGGATCTCCTTCCTTTTGTTACAGCATGGAAGTAGGCGCTGTTCCTGTCTCCTCCTTGTAGCCATTGCACCCTACTTCTTTGACGCCAATACAATTCCTCCTCCTTGTATGCTTTGCTGAGGGCTAGGGAGAGCTCCCTGATGATTTCCGGGGATGGGTCTCCACAGGAAAGATGCTCCTCCAATCTAGACTGGAGATCAATAATAGCTTTTGCACTATTCTCCTTCTTGGTTTTAAACCATTTGATTAGTTCCTCACGACAACGCTTTATCTTATTTTCCACCTGCTCAAGTACATCTTTCTGCCAGGCTTCTTCTATCACTTTGCATGCCTCTGGCATATCCTTGATGCTTCGATCGTACCTGAACAAGCGCCTCCTCTTAGGCTTGGATGAATCCAAGTAGGTCACCAGAGGCCTATGGTCAGAGCCCTCAAAACGGAGGTAATCACTGCGGCCAGCAGGGAACATATCAAACCAAGCGCAGTTTGCTAACGCACGGTCCAACCTGGCTCGGATGAAGTGTGTACATCGTTGCCCCCTCCACGAAAGGGGGTTGCCTACATGCTTCACATCCCACAAGCCATTTTCCGACACAAAGCTTCGAAAGGGGATAAAGGACCCCTCACATCTCTCTGGTCCCCCGACCTTCTCCACATTGTCTAGGATGTCATTAAAGTCCCCTGACAGAAGCCAGGCAGTATCTCTGTCTCGCCCAAGCTGGGAAATGGATTCCCAATACGCAGCTCTATTTTCTTGTTGAGGCATCCCATATATAAAAGTGACATGAAACTCAGTATTTTTTACCTTCAGTTTGGTGTCAATGAAGTGCGGGGTCGCTTCAAGAATACTGATGTCAATGTCTGCTTTCCAAAAGAGAGCCAAGCCTCCGCTGAGGCCAATTGGTGGGACTGTGAGGTGGTGATCATATCGGAGACTCTGGAGCTCAGAAAGCACAAACTCATCTTGATTTTTGGTCTCCATTAGAAAGAGAATATCCGGGTTTATTGTCTTTTTTATTTCCCGGATTCTTGGAACTGTCAAGTCACCTCCCAAACCTTGACAGTTCCAGCAGGCTAGAGCTAAGGAATCGGGTTTTGCGGGGGCCGAAAATCCGCCCTTCGCTTCCTTGTTGCTGGGACATGCACCATTGATGGTGGGTCGTGCGCCTGAGGACCAGGTAAGTCTTCATTTCCACTCCTTTCCACACATAGTTTCTTGCGGGGTGGATTAGTGGAGCGAGCTGTCATCTGTTTCGAAAGGCGCGTACTTTGGAGAGGACTTCTATTCACTTTTGCTCTGGTTGCTCTCTTCCCTTGAGCTGCTGGATTAGCAGTGGTTCCTTTCTTTGCCGATGCTTTGCTTGCAGCTTTCTTTTTACTTGAGGATGCTTGATTAGTTTTGGTTTTTGTGCCTACAGGAGAGCCAATTTGCAGAGTAGCAGGGACTCTCTGACCAGACACAGGGTGGTCCCTAGCCGGTGACTGGTTCTGTTTGCTACCCGCACTCCCTTCATTAAGTTTATTACGAAGGTCGCCTTGCTCATAGTTGACCTCAACATCTTGCAGCCGTGCAATCAATGATGTTGAGAGGCCACCAGACCTCTGGGGTTCCTGATGGGGGCGCTCAATTCTCTCCAGCGCTGATCTTCTCTCTGAGGAGTGGCTGTTAATCTCACCACGTTCCGGAATAACCGGTAGTTCCATAGGCTCCCTGGCTGGATTCGGGGGAGGGGTCCTTGAAGACTGAGAATATTGAGGACGATCCCCATGAGGGTTGTATTCTCTCGAAGAGTGGGTGGAGGAACGGTCTCTTAGCTCCCTTCTCTCAAATGTCGGCCTCCTGTCCTGGGCTCTCCCTACAGCTCTTGAATCATAAGATGATTGGTGTCGCGTATAGTCATGGTAAGGTCTTCTTTCCGGATAACTTGGTCGAGAGGTAGTTGATCTTTGAGATACCGCGTGATCATCTCTAGGAAGGGAACCCGAGTTCCTCATTTGGCTTGTCGGAGCTCGTCGGTTGTCCTGCCGTCTTCGGTGATCCTCTAGACTCCTCAGCGTATTTTGCTGGCTTATTCCCAACTCGTGGGTAGATGATCTTGTCGAGACTGGTTTACTAGGGCAGTCATCCTCCTCATGGAAGAGAGAGTAGCAGTAGAAACAGTGTTTCTGCAGATTTTCGTACTCCAAGTCCACATTGAAGACTTCACCAGATTGAAGTTGGACCGGAAGTTGCATCTCCAGGCTTTTTAGACAATCAATATCCACACGAACTCTGCCTTGGGGAATGTCCTCATCCATGTGGACACCAAGCGCTTTCCCAATAGTTTCTAGGATCGGGAAGGTCCAGAAGTGGAGGGGCAGGCCGTGAATATTAATCCAGAATGGAGTACGCCTGGGAAAAGAGTTTGAGACGATTGGCTCCCATCGTTGTAGGATGATCATCCACCTTTTGTAGTGGAAAGGTGCTCGCCGCATTACAGATAACAAGGCATCCTCTGTCTCAAATTTGACTTGAAACAAGTCTGGTCCTAGAGTTCTTCCTGTGACAGCGGTTTCGAGGTTCCAGAATTGGATTAGCCAGTCCAGGACCCACTGGGGTTTTTGGATCGATGGTTTGGTGACCCGACCTAAGAGAGTGAGCTTGTTGTCTTCGATGAGTTCCGAGTTGTCACTTGACGGGAGTAGAATTGGGGCTCTTCTACCTTGCGAAGAGGGTTTCCGTGTTGGGGTTCTAGAAGCCTCAGACACCCACTTTCCTTTTTCGGATCTTGAATACCGGTTCGACATGTTGATGTAGGATGCACTATCTAAAGAGCTGGGTTGAATCCTCACTGCGAGGTAACGACAAGGTGGTCCGTAGAGACTGAGTGTGGAAGCTCACACTGACGAGAGAGGAAATTGTCCTCCGGTCCTCAGCGTCGAGGTAAAGAAGCTGGTATGTTTAGTTTATGAAGTTTTCGTCAAACAAAGCTCCCAGATCTGCCATGGGTTTCATTCCAGATTCCATTTTTACACCGTACAAAGAAACCACCATAAAAGGGGAAATCGATTGACCCAAAAACCTTCACACCGGAAAGAAGTTGCGGTGGTTGTCGGAGCTACAGGACGGAGGTGCTAAGGCGGGGAGCGGATGCGATCGAACTAGATCTGAGGAGTGCGCTTGTCTGGGGAATTGGGCCTGGGAGAGATTTCAAAAACGCGTGCATCTCAATCGCTTCATTAATTCATTTAAGGATAACTTCCTTTTCTAGTTATCTTAATTACACTGAAGGATAACTTCCTTTTCTTCATGACTTTATTTTTAGCAATGTTGAAGCTTATCTCTAACATTCTCCCCCTTAAGCTTCAAGCTTCCATTGCTAAGATCTTGAACTCGAATCAGCTTCCTCATCTCTTTGAACTTTATTCTTGCCAACGCCTTGGTCAAGATGTCTGCGCCTTGAACACTTCCTGCAATGTGTTCAACGTCGATCTGCTCCTTCTCAACACATTCCCAAATAAAATGATATCGTTTGTGAATGTGTTTGCTTCGACGGTGGAACACTGTATTCTTGGCGAGTGCAATAGCAGATTTGTTGTCAACATATAATGTCGTCTTCACGCACTTCCTTCCCGTGATTTCACTCAACAATTCTAGAAACCATATCGCTTGCTTCGCAGCTTCCGTTGCAGCCATGAATTCAGCTTCACAGGATGACAAAGCCATTGTTTCTTGCTTCTGAGAACACCATGTTATTGGTGTTTTATCATAGCAATACAGATGTCCTGTCGTGCTCCTTCCATCGTCTTGATCCGTATTGTGACTGATGTCGCTGTATCCAATGAGTCTTTGAGGTCCTCCATGCTTAAACACCAAACCATATCTGATTGTGCCTCGCACATACATTAGCACCTGCTTCAATGCATTGCCATGTGACTCACAGGGAGAATGCATGTACCTACTTAACATTCCAACCAAGAATGATAAGGCTGGTCTTGTGTGCAAGAGGTTTCTCAGACATCCAATCTTTCGCCTGTAGAGAGTTGCATCAATCTCGGCTTCTTCAAGCGCTTTAGACAGCTTCAGACCAAATTCCATAGGTATGTGAGTTGGGTTGCAAGTGTCCAACCTTGCTTCCACTAATATCCTTTGCGCATATGCTTCTTGCTTGATCTCAATTTTTTGAGCTCTGCTTCACTTCAATGCCAAGATAATATGTGAGTCTTCCAAGATCAGACATCTCAAACTGTCGAGACATAGATTCCTTGAACTCCATGATTGTCTTCAAAGAGTTTCCGGTGACAAAAAGATCATCCACATAGATGGCAAGTATCAGTATTTTGCTTCCTTCTTCCTTTCGGTATACTGAACTTTTTTTGGAGCACTTCTGAAACTTTAATCCTTTCAATACTTGATCAAGCTCCGTGTTCTAGGCTCGTAGAGCTTGCCTTAGTCTGTATAAAGCCTTTCGAAGTTTGAAAACTTTATGTTCTTCTCCCTTATTTTCAAATCCTTTAGGCTGAGATACGTACACATCTTCTGTCAATTCTCCATGTAAGAGCGCTGTCTTCACGTCCAAGTGATGGATTTCCCATCCGTTTGCAGCAGCTAAACCGAATAGCAATCTGATCGTCTCAATACGAGCAACTGGTGCAAACACCTCTTCAAAGTTGATACCATGTTCTTGAACATATCCTTTAGCCACGAGTCTTGACTTATACTTGTTGATTGAGCCATATGCATTCCTTTTGATCTTAAAGATCTACTTGAGGCCAATAACCTTGACTCTGGCTGGTTTGTCTACTAACACCCATGTCTCATTCTCCTCAATAGAATCAATCTCGTATGTGCAAGCTTTTATCCATTGAACAAGTTTGCTGGCTTCTTGAAAGTTGATTGGTTCGTCACTGAGTGCAAGAAGTAGAAACTCTCACTCTATGTCGGCCAGTAATACATAGTCTTCAAGATAGTTAGGACGAGTTGATTGATGTGTTGAGCGCCTAGGTTGTGGTTCGATTTGTTCAACTTTTGGATTGACTTGAACAAGTTCTGGTTGATGCGCTTCAGTCTCTTTAGCAGCAGGTTCTTCCTGTTGAGTTCCAACCACGAATGGACCCTGTCCATCGTCTGTTGTAGTACCCCATGACATCCTAAACATACCAGGTTCGCTATGTTCTTCCTTGTTAGCTCCCTTCCAATTCCAACACTCCTTCTCATTAAAGATCACATCTCGACTTACAACTATTCTTCTAGAGCTCGGATTGTAGAGTCGATAAGCTTTAGATCCAGGTTCAATGCCAAGATGAACCAGTGCTTATGATCTATCATCAAGTTTCTTGAGCTATCCAGAGTCGACATTGGCGTGTGCAAGACACCTAAACACCCTGATATGCCCTATGCTCGGTTTCTTTCCTGTCAAGCATTCGTGTGGAGTCTGATTCTTCAAAGCTCTAGTGGGAACTCGGTTAATCAGATATGTGGCATGACGAACTGCTTCTCCCCATAAATAATTAGGAACACTCATAGCCTTTAGAATGCTTCTTGTCATCTCCATGAGTGTGCGATTTCTCCTATCGACCATTCCGTTTTGTTGTGGGGTATATGGAGATGTGAGATGACATCTTATACCACTGTTGTTGCAGAATTCTTGAAACTCTTGATGTAAACTCACCACCTCTACCTGTATGTAGTGTTACAATCTCTTTGTTGACTTCCTTCTCAACCAGTTTCTTGAATTCTTTGAACTTTTCAAACGCATATCCCTTCTCCTTTAGTAAGATCGACCACATATACCTTGTGCAATCATCAATTATCACAAAGATATACAGGTTCTGTGAAAGTGTAGATGGTGAGATAAGACCACACAAGCTTGCGTGTAGGAGTTCCAACGCATGCGACGATCTGTACGATGTAGCCTTTGGAAAAGCTTGTCGCGCTTGCTTCCCAACCAAGCATGAGTCGCATAGTTGTTTCTCATCTTGAATCTCTGGCAACCCGTGTACCATCTCATGTGTCGCCATGAACCTTATAGTTTTGAAACTAATGTGTCCGAGCCTAGCATGCCATCTCTAAGTATCTTCTTCCATTCTCGTGTGCAAACAGGCTGGTCCACCAACTTCAAGTCGCAACTTGTACAGTCGGTTAGGCGACCTTAACACTTTCACCAGTAGTCTTCCATTAGTGTCTTTCAGTGTTAGGTAGTTATCCATCATCCTAACATCACACCCTTGTTCAGTAGCTTGTCCCAAGCTTAATATGTTGCTTCTTAGGTCTGGAATGTAGTATATGTCAGTCAAGAGTCTATGTTCCCCTGTCTTTGCTTCAAACAATATTGACCGTTTGCCATTAATGTCGACACAAGAACCATCTCCGAATTTCACCTTTCCTTTGATGCTTTCATTAAATTCAAAGAAGTATGATCTCTCGCCTGTCATATGGTTACTTGCTCCATTATCCAAGTACCACATTCCATCTTCTCTTTTGTTTTGTACCAGTGTCTTCGGTATAACATTCTCCTCGTTGAGAAACACCATCTCGTGCATATACAAAGTGGCATCAGCTTCCTCTATATCTGCTTTGTTTAGCTCTTGGTCGTCTTGTTCCTCCTCTGGACAAGCAGAGGCGAAGTGGCCTTTCTTCTTGCAACTGTAACATGTAATCTAAGAGTAGTCATTCTTTCCTTTGCTTCTCTCTTTGTGTTGCGCCCTCTTCCTCTATTTCATCGACCACGATTCCAACCTCTACCTCTACCTCTTGAGCTGTATGATTGATTGGAGTCCGTGTACAGAAGGTTCTTTTGTGTCTCCTGTGTATCTTCTTCCTGAATCCGTTCTTCATACGCGTTGTGTCTCCCAACAATATCTTCGAAATTCGTTTTATTCAGATCGAGAACTTGTTCAAGTGACGCTATGATCTGAATATACTTGCTTCGCGGTAAACTGTTCAGGCACTTCTTTACCAGCTTAGGTTCTTCCATTGCATGACCTAACGCTGCAGATTTTGAGGCCAATTATGATATCTTGCCAGTAAAGATATCTATTGAGTCTGTGTCTTTCATCCTTAGACGTTCAAACTCATTCATCAAGGTCTGAAGGCGAGCTTCCTTTATGCGTTCAGCACCAAGATTTCTTGACTTCACGGTTTCCCAGATTTCTTTAGAGGAGTCGACTTCACCAACTTGCAATATTAGGTTTTTTGGAATCGATTGGAATAGGAGAGCAATAGCGATATCCTTCTTCTCTTCATCGTTTGTTCTTGGTTCAATTGATTCCCAAACCTTGTGTACTCGCAGTAACACCTTCATTCTCGTCGCCCATACCGTGTAGTTCGTTGAAGATAACATCGGGCAGACCACCGTGGAAGGCACGGCTTCCATTATCTTCGATGTTGATTTTGAATCACTCATTCCTTCGGTGAAACTTCTTCAATGAATCAAACATGGAGCTCTGATACCAAATAAAGTAACCAAGAACAAAGGTGTAACCCAATACGAGAACACGTTCAACCCTAGTTCTAGGCGTTGAACCCAATAGCTCTAATAAAGAGTTCTTCCTTTTTTAATGTTTAGAAAACTTCTCAAAAAGTAAACACAAGCTATCTTACATTAGATCTCCTTATATAGGTAATAGGGCTCCTTAACTTAACCTATTACACAATGAATTAGGTCTTTCCTTCTCCTAATTCTTAATAGCTTTAGTTATCTTAATTACACTTAAGGATAACTTCATTTTCTAGTTATCCTAATTACACTTAAGGATAACTTCCTTTTCTTCATAACTTTCTTTTTAGCAATGTTGAAGCTTATCTCCAACAGTTTTTAGATTCAGAAAAACTGGGTCCCGCTTATTAGAAATCAAATCGGTATTTACAAAAAAAGTATGTAGTAAGCACAGAACAGTTTATGAAATATAAGTAAAGAGCCAGTGGCACAAAAGTAATATACCAAAATTGTCGTAGGGGTAAATATTAGCAATGATCATGAATTAATAATATTGATTTATGCTATTTTTCTCTTATTCTTAATGGTTTCATCTCTTCATCATTTTTCTGGATTTTGAGTGAAGCAAAAATTATTAATATAACTTTTTGACTAATTTTAATTCAAGTTCACTTTTCTCTTCTTCTCGAATTAATATTGTCTTATTCTTTTTATATGATCCAGCTTGAAGTTCTTTTATGGATTGAAGACGAAGGAACAGTAAGGTTGCACATATAGAGTTAAAAAATCAGACCATGCATGGAAATACTAAATAATTGTTTTACCACTTTTCTTTCAGTTTGTTCATTGTTATTGAGTTTCCTTTTGTTTATTATTGATTTGTAGTCATGGGGCAAAAGAAAGACAGCTTATGTGATTTCACAGGCTTTCTAGACCCAAAGACTAATTACGAAGAGGTCTACAGAAATTCAGATTTTTTTGCCACTTAAGGAGTCTATAGGTGGCCAAGGGAAATCAAACCCAGTGCAGAAGATTAAGCTGAAATCCCTTTATCACTAGGCCAAAACCACTTGGTTGAAAGACAGCTTATGTTGCCATTAAGGAACATGAAGATCACATATTGATGGTGCTGCGAACGAGACTCGGGTAATATTGTAAACACAAATATTGTAGTTTATTATATGAGGCAAAATCATGGTTTTCTACATATTCAAAATTGATGTTAAATTTCTATAATAAAAAAAAAATCTCGTACGGGACCAATACTAGTGTGTGTGTATATAAATATTAGAAATAAATTTATTCATAATTGAACTCCAACTGTAATTGTCAAAACATAAAAACATCAATATTAACCCAAACCAAAAATATATATTACACTAAGTATTTAAGTTAATTATTCTTGTAATAGATCATTATTTTAAGTACTAAATAATATCTCAGTGTATTTTGGATATGTATTAGGGATTGAACGGACTGGTACAAGTTCTTTTTGGGAATTTTAAATTTTTGGGTTTATTGGATATCTATTTGAGTTCGGGTTTGGTTCGGACAAAACCCATGACTTGGAATACCGTAAAACAAAATCTATTTGGTGTTTATTGCGTCGATTTTGATTCAAATTTTCGAAATCAGCTTATTTGTCTAGAAGCTAAAAGAATATTCTGGCTACCAGCTTTACAAATTCATTTACAAAATCAATGTCCCACCATTTCTTGTGGAAGCATTGTGGCCTAGTGTTCAAAGTTTAAAGGCTTTTACACCAGGTTTGAGATTTGATTTTCAGATGAAGCACAATTTCTTGCAGATTATAGGATGAGGTTCCAAAGTACTGTAGGCAGAATCAAATCTCGATGATGTCATACATGCAGAACTGACTGTTGATCCAAGTATTATGGGGAGAGCTACATCGAGGAATCGCTGTTTGTGAAGTTGTTCACCATGTTCGCATATGCTGGAGGTAGTTGATCTATCATATATATAATAAAATAAATATTATATGATGATGCAATACAATTTGACCAGTGTTAAAAACTCGGTTTAACTAAATGGATAGTTGACAAAAAAAAGTTTCTCTATTAACACTCTTGAACACACCTAACTTTAACTTTTTAATCTAAGGATATAGAGTTATTGGAAAACTACGTTGCCCAAGCGGTCCTATCAGAGCCGTGCTTACCATTGTAGAAAAAAAGGCAGCAGCCTCAGGCCCCCTATCATTAAATCAAAATATAGGGCCTCATTTTATATATTCAACACACTAGTTTATTGTTGTTATAACTGTTTGCATACATATTTTTGTATGAAATTTGACTGTTGATACACATTTCAGTTTATGTTATTTTTGACTTTAATTATGAACATATTAATAATATCTATCATTCAGTTATTTGTAAAACATACACAAAAAATTTTGAAAACCTATTTTTAAAATCAAAATTGCCTTAGGCTCCATGAAACCTTCGCACGGCACTGGGTCCTATTGATACAGGTCTTGACCATAAGTCCATTTCTACATTAAGATTGTTATACACAAAATGGCATGTATATAGTCAAATCGAAGTATTATGTTTCTAGGAATATATTTAGCTTGTAACCATTGTGTATTGAGAACCTACATTACAAAACTTTAAATCTTTGCTAGGAAAGTTAAAGCCTAGCAGAAAATTTGTTATTTTATATGGCAAGCTATATCAAGACATTTAATTGTAACTTTGAAATTTTTCATACCATCAATGGATGTGATAATCATTGTTCCAAATACGGAGCATATGATAAATGAGAAAACCGTCATTTAAATCCCGAACTTTCAAAAATAAATTAAACAAAGCTCCAACTTTTAAGCAAATCAAATAAATACTAAACTTTTTTAAAAATTCCAAATTAATCTTAAACTTCAATTGACTCAGCTTTTTTAGTCATGTAGAAGTCAAACGTTAATTAGACGTAAGCCTCTGTTAAATAGTAGGAATTATGCTCGAGTCGTGAACCCTAATTCCCATAACCAACTAAATCTTATAAAATTTCCAGTGATTGCAGAGAGAAAGAAGGTGAAGATCTTGGGGACTTTGAAAATATTGATGATGCAGAAGAATAAGCTTGTAACGAGACGAGCTAAAACACACCGTGAGAAGAATGGACATGATCAGTGTGACACGTCACTGGCCATGCCAGCTAAGTGAGAGAGAGTAACAAGAAGTACAAAAACAGAGTATGCTTTCACTTGGAGAATTATCCAAGAAAATAGATCGTGAGTTTGTTAGAGTTTTGTTATCTTTTTTTTTTTGGTAAAAGTTTTGTTCATCTTTGTTCTGAGTTCTTGATACTCCTTAATGGAGTTCTCTCATTGTTGTTTTTGAGTTGATTCTTCATATATACTCTTGGGAAGTGTGAGAAATGGTATTTCGTGTCATGAACGTTATCCATTATTGTGTTGTTGAAGCTTTCATACGGACCGTATCAGAAACTCACGAGCCTTATTTTAACTTGGTGAAAAGGAAAAATAAATATTTCTGCAATTAAGGATTGCAGTCCACAAAGAAGGAAAACACTTAGTTTTATTGAGTCACCAAAACTCACTGTTTTTACTATTTAACAGACGTAAACGTCTAATTAAAGTTTGACTTGTACATGACTAAAAAGGCTGAGTCAATAGAGAAGTTTAGGATTATTTCGGAATTTTTAAAAAAGTTTAGCATTTATTTGGCTTACTTAAAAGTTGGAGCTTTGTTTAGTTTATTTTTGAAAGTTCGGGATTTAAATGACGGTTTTCCCTATGATAAATCCATTAATTATGATATTTTTGAGTGTTTTCCAGCTTTACAAATATGGATCTTAGCAGCAACATCTTCTTTTCCGTTGGTATCTCCTAGTATGAGTGCATATATATGGATAATTTTTTTCTCGTGTAAGAATGACATTGAAGATAAATAGATATAAATCCTTACCTATTGAAAATCTGGTATATTTGGAAAGTGCAAAGTTATAAATTGTTCAAAGGAAACAACAAAGGTTCCTCAGATATTGTTAGATATGTGGAAGCGAAATGTTAATCATGGTTTGAGACTAATAGTAAAAATATAGATATACCTGAAAAATGACAAAATCAATCATATATCCCAGCCGTAAGCTTACATAAAACTTGTATGGTTGGATCATGGACACTGGACACATAGCTCATCTTAATGATTTTGGATGGGTTTGGACAAACTCTACAGAGCAATTTCAACTTTTGGAAGCTAAAAAAGTGTCACTAATACATACAAAGCTTGTTATTCTTTCTCGGGACAGAATGCATAGTTTCCTGTTCATGACTAGTGATCTTTTGATTTATTCGGTCATACATCTTTTTTTTTTTCCATTCATCTCCACTTGTTTAGAGTTTCAAAAATTATTATTTAATTTTTTTGCGGCATCACAAAGAATTATGGCTGTAACTGGTTGTTATTAAATAGAATGTACGAGATGAAAGGAATTACAAATTTTGGAATACAAAAAATGGAATGACAGATAAAATGGAATAAAAACTGAAACTAGTTAATTCCACTCATCCCATTCAACATTTTTTGCAGGGAATAAAAGGAATATATTTTACAAAAGATTTGTTATGTTGTTCCATTCCAAAAATGGAAATAGAATATATGGAATTGGTTTAAAAAGTTTTTTATGCTAACTGGTAAATATTTCATGGAATTCAATGGAACATGGAATTCAATGGAACGATGTATTAATTGTGAATCTGTGGTGCCTACCATTTCGTAATGGGCTGCGGATTCAGATTATTTGCACAAGAGTCCAATGCTTGGGTCTATACGACGTCGTTTAGCAACTCATGTAACGAAATAGCTTTCGACCTCCTCCCTTAAAGAAGAGAGAAAGAGAAGAAGGTTCTAGGGTTATATTTCTGTAGCAAGGAATGGCGTCGAGAAATGCTCTACTTAGATACCTCAAAGTCAATGTCACGCCTACTCTCCGAAGCTCGAGCATCACTTCTCATCGAAGCGTATCTCCCTTGTACGTTCTTCTTCGGCGTCGTTTCTCCGAGGAAGTCAGAGGATCATTCCTCGACAAATCCGAAGTCACAGATCGTGTTGTCTCTGTCGTCAAAACTTTCCAGAAAGTAGAGCCTTCTAAGGTAATTGCGAGCCTCAATTCTTCTACCACCACCAATCTGAGAACCCATTTAGTTTGATTTTTTATTGGAATGATAGTTCTTTTGTTTTGTTTTTTCACTTTATGTGGACAAGAACCTGATGAAGCATATATATATATATTTGTTTGATTTGACTTGATACTTGAAAAGTATGTGTGATTCGTGTTGTTGCAGGTGACATCAAAGGCACACTTCCAGAATGATCTAGGGCTGGATAGTTTGGACACAGTGGAGGTGGTTATGGCACTCGAAGAAGAGTTTGGATTCGAGATACCTGATAACGAAGCAGATAAGATACAGTCCGTCGATCTTGCTGTTGAGTTTATTGCTTCCCACCCACAGGCTAAATGAGTCATGAAAATCAAACATGTTTCTTTTGCTAGAGTGAGACATTTTCAGTTTTTTTTTTGTCATGTTTGTTAATGCATCTAGAAACGTGATTCGTCTTCTTTAAGCATCTGAGAAGATTGTAATTAATTTGGAGTCTATCATAATATAGCATATGGAGACGCTCTTATTTCATCAACCGAGACTTGTCTTCCTTATTACCATCAAACAATGTTCCTTCCATTTCATTGTATAAGATGTGTCAGAATTTTCTTCCTTCATTTTCTTTGATGTTTCCATGCAAATTTTATATGATTGATACATATGAGTAGTTAGTTATATATTCTGTAGCATCTTTATGTGGTGAGTTATTTTAATCTTTGCGTTAGAACAGCGTATATTTCGATTTAAAAAAAAAAGAATTCAAAGAAAACATTGGACATTGGTCAGGTTCTAAGGGGCAGGCCATTCCTTGAAATGTCCTAACGCGATCTCTAGATGGTAAAGCTTCGCCGTGACAGTTTCACCAACGACGAAGGGGCCACCGTGAGTCTTGAGGTGATTGTCCAACGCCTCGAGCTCATACAACAAAACCTTCTCAGTTCCGTCATTGGCGTGATCTTTGTTCTTCAGAAGCATGATAATAGCACCGATAGAGGCAAACTCAGGAGGGAACCATCACCAGGGAAGGCTCCGGATACTTTTCCTCGATGATTCCAACTACAACATCGGAATTAGCCACCCAATTCTCATTGTCATCGAACTTCACCAACGAAAACTTTCCCTCGGGACTAATAGCCAAGAACCAATCGGGTATGAATGACAGTCACCATCTGGTACACCTGAAGCGGCCTTCACGCAGACTTATATTCCCATTTGTTGTTTCGATAGCATACCATTTTAAAGTAGATATACAAGGCATGACGAGCCTATAACAACCTTTGATGTGTGAGGTTTATAAATACTGTATAATTCAATCAAATGTTTTTGCGTGCGTCCCAACATTCTTCAATTTGTTTTTACACTCTCCTAATGTCCTAATAGTAATAAAGAATACTAGATTTTGACCCGCGCTTAGAAAGCGCGGATTTATTTTTTGAATTTAATAATTTTTATTATAAATTTTTATATAAGATAGTTTATAAGTTTGGCCATATTATTCAGAACCGAATAATCAATCCGTACCAAATTGAAAAAATGAAACCAAACTTGAACCAAAATTTATAAATAACCGAATATATCATATATATCTAGAACCAAGATAAATAGATACCTGAATTTTTAAAATACAAATTATATACCTACAAATATTAATTATATGTAATTTCTAAATAACCAAATATCTTAAATATACTATTTATAAGCTGAATTATCCAATAAAAACAAATTACTCAAAATATTTTTTTCAAATATTAAAAAAAATATCTTAATAAGTCCTCAACATTTAGTCTAAGTTTCCACTAAAATGAACCAAAACACTAATAAGTGGTATCCACAGTCAAACCAGTAAACGCAGTCACCATATATAATCTAGTTTTAATTTAATAAAAATCTATTATTTAAAATCCTTTAAAATCTAAAACTCATATTAACTCGTGAATCTGTACCCGATGACATGGTAAAAAACTAAAATAACATGATAATATTTTTTAATTTTTGATTAAATTTCTCATATAAATTTTACTAAGATATAAAATTGAATAAACTATATTTTTTTATGTTATACATTCTAGTTTATAGGTTTTATAATGACTATATTAAGATTAAATTTTTGAGTTTTAGAAATAAAATTATTATTAAGTTGAGTATAGTTGAGTTACCTATAAATGTTAAAAATAAATAATATTTTTTTTTAAACATAAAAAATATTCTAAAAATGCTATAATTTCCTGACAAAATATTTATACAAAACCCTTTCTCCTAATAAAACCCAGTTGTAAAAGATTTTCATCACAAAAATAACCTAGGAAGGTTTTCAAAGAAAAAACTATAATTTTAAAATATAATTAAGCTTATTTGTTGTAGTGTGAAGTATTTCTCTAATCGTAATTGGAAGTTAATATATTTTGACCGTCGAATGGTATCATGTTTTTAACTTTCTGTTAACCGTACTTGCATCATGTTTTTATGTTAGTTTGGGTCATAAAACATTTAATATGAATTAAAAGTATGGTATTGTTCAGACTTTAATTACCAATAAATCCAAATGTTTTTATAGTAACTGCTTTTGTTAAAGAAAAATGATCGTGGGTTGTATGATTATTAAATTAGTTATAAAATAATCTATTTTTTTAATAGGTTTAGTGGCACAAAAGTAATATTCTAAGGAAAAATAGGGGTAAAATATATCAATGATTTTGAATTAATAATATTGATGTATAAATCTTTGGTGTATTATAGTAAGTTGAGTATTAAATAAGAGCATTGGTTATTTTATAGGTAGAGAAATATAAGGTAACTGATTAGTATATAGTTAGAAAAATATAGGGTGAAACCAAAAAAATAGTTAAGTCTAGTGAATAGATCCAACAACCTTTTATAAGTAGATTTTTTGGAACTCCTTCCCTTTTAATAGTATAGATGTACTCCTCGGTTGTTTATTTCCTTGAATTTGTACTATTGGAGTAAAGGGGTTTCCACAAAACGAGTTTTGACTTTATGCAATGATGATTAAAAAAAGCTAATAATTTTGTGGTATGTTGAATTATCTAGCCTTGACAACACACTAACCATGGTTTCAAAATACGGTTTTAGAAAAGATATAATAATATAAAACCTGAATCATGCCACAATGAAATCTTTTAACTCTTTAAACAATGAAGTCTAAAATTATTTGTCACTACACGTAAAATCAAATAACAACGTTAAGCCAGTCATAACACCAGCTGGATAGTCTGGTCGTTACCATAACTAGCCTACGAATGCAGGTTGTTCCAGTGACAGCTCCACAAAAGATATATTTAAAAAAAAACAGAGAAAGAAATGATCATCTTCTCCTGGGTGCGGAACCGCGCTGAATCGCTGCTGGCGCTTGCCCTTGAGACCCCGCAGGTTGTTCTTCAGCCATGTTACTCGCTTGTGTCACAGCATTCATCACTATGAGTCCAAGTGGTATCAAGTACATCCACTGTCATTCCAAAGTTCAGTTATTTCCAAGTCACATCACGGTTTATAATTTCATTATATAAACGAAACTAGTGTGTGTTTTACTCTATAACACTCACATATTTTGCCCAAAATGATCTCTCTACTGGCGCTTCTGCTTCACCTTCCATATTCTCGCTACTGCCAAGAATCTCCTCCGTGAATATCGGAGTTCTGCATAAAGAAAATTTACAAAAAAAGGTTTATGTGTATGTCAATAACTCAAAATCATTAGATGGCTTTATAAAATAGATGTACACCAACTGATGTTTCTACCTTGGTGCCTGCTCACTACTCTTCAAGATGGTGTGGGAGTTAAATGTCCATTTTCCTGGCTATATTAAACACAAAACATTTATCAGACACTCTAAACCAACAACATTCTAAGAACCAGGTTCAGTTAACAACAGTAGATAGGTGGTTTCAGTTCTTAGAATACCAAAGAACAATTGGATAACATGTGTTACTTACAAGTTTCAACTGTCGAGGATACGGGCATGCTCCAGGAGAGCCGTAACTGACTGCCAAAATGTTGGCACCATCCTGCAATTGAGTAGGAAAGTGCGACAAGTTAATAGCGAGAAACTAATTGTCACACGACGCTGAAACCTAAACTGTAAGAAACTGATTCGAAAAGAATATATTATTACCATGTGTATAGCGATATGCTCATCCAAACCATCCCGTGGAAGACATCTCTGTAATCAAAGTTAACATTGAGCAGAGGGAAAGAGAGAAAAGAAAATAACAAAAATCAAGCAATTAGTAATGGCAATGAAACGTTTCTATGTTTTAACCATTCCAAAGGTAACAGGTTTGGACTTATATCTTAAAAAAAACAAGTAAATTAGAACAACGGAATCACAGAAGTAATCTTATCTCAAAGAAGTAGAAGGGAATGGTTAATGTCTGTAAAAAGCTGCAACAAGATTAACCTAGTAGAAAAATACAAGCAGGTACCAATCACTCAAAGAAAAATATATTTGATACTAAAAGAACTTAATAATGTGAATGATAATTATAAGAAAGAGTTGTCTCTAAGCTTTTTTGGCAGTAAGATGAGGATATAAACTGCAAAATTGAGATCAAAGATTAAAAAGAAAAAAAAGGAGAAGAAGTGAACTTACAGCTCTCACTGATGCAATCACATACTCTCTCCCAGGTGGAGTGACAACATTAGATGGGAGTCTTATTCTGTAAAAGTCATCTCCTTTGAGCAGATTCTACAAAACGAGTTTTCACAGCAAAGGCAGAACTTTATTCTTGTGTATTTTCCAATATTAAAATTTAAAAAAAGAAACAAAAACCAGTAGTAGGAGATAACTAACTTTAAAGGCATCTTTCTCTTCGTCAGAAAACTCATTCCGAGCGAACCGCAGTTTCGTTAATGTCTGCATCCGACAAGATTTATGGTTAATTAGCAAATCAAATTGAGTTCTTTGCACCAAAATCTAATCTCTGATTCTCTAAAGTCTATGGAACTAAGACTATCTACGATCGATCGATCGATGATGGGGGAAAAGAGAGCAGACCTGACCGCCATGGCTCCAAGTCTTGAGGCGAGCGGAGAAAGTACCGGCGGAGGAGAAATCAGAGTCTCCGAAGGCATGTTCGAGGGTGAATTGGATCTTGGAGTCCAGATCAGGATCCGAGTACCGCCTACGGATACTCGGAGTCTGCTTCGGAGGTGAATCTGTGATAACTGGCTCGGGGGAGCGAGGATGGGATCCTCCCTCAAGACCAAACTCCTCGTCGTCGAGGAGGAGCTCGTCTGATTGGAAAGCGAAGGAGGAGGAGGAGGAGAATATTAATAAAGTGGAGAGGAAGAGCACAAGTGTGAGATTCGGCATGGTCACCGTCGTCTTTCTTGTTCAAGCCGAGAGAGAGGTTTGGACTTTGGATCCAACAGAAAGAACACAAGACTTGTTTTTGTCCAAACTTTAAATTGCAATTGAGCCCTTTGTATTTAATAAATATCCGTTTTCCGACTCCTAAAAATTCTGATCCTCGTTTTTTTAGGTTGAAATCGATTGTTTCCTTCAACTATTCACACCAAGCTTCCCAATTGTCTTCCTAAACTAATAATTTAACTAATTTATCACAATTGTTTTCAAATTAACCAAATCATATTTAGTTAAGGGCAATTGTCAATAATAGCACATTTTGAAATTTATGTTTCAAAAATAGCAATAGAAGGTAAAAATCACAAAAATGACATTCATTAAAGGGTAAAATATCCCTAATACCCTTAGTTTAAAATTAAATAAACAAAAAAATAAAAAATAAAAAATAAATAAATGAAATTTTTTTTTATAGATTCAGATTATATGTTTTCAGATTCAAAACTTTTATAATTTTTTTTTATTTTTTTTATTTTTTTTTTCAAATTTTCTTTTTATAATTTAAAAATATTTTTGAAACTGTTTTTAAATTTTTTATTTTAGTATTTATTTTTTATAAAATTTTAAACCCTAATTTCAAAACCCCACCCCTTAACTCTAAACCCTAAGGTTTGGATTAGTTAACCCAAAGGGTATAAGTGTATATTTATCTCTTTAATGAAATCTATTTTTGTGACTTTGAGCCTTGAGTGCTACTTTGGGAACAAAAACTTGGTTTGATGCTATCCTAAACTTTGGGAACAAAAATCTTTTGTATAAACAGGTTTTTAATGTTTTAACCTGATGAAAACATCAATCTGATTTTAATCTATATTATTAAAATAGAAGTACAAAAATAAATTAACCTTTAGTTTTGCAAGTTATTTATACTGTGATGCTACTGAAACTATAAATAATCTTTACTTTAGTTAATGTTATCTTTTCCAATTAATAAATACATTTTCCTAATTCTAATTCGTACCTACAATTAATTGAACATAATCTGTTTTTTATTAACTAAACTACAGTTTGAAAAATCTCAGGAAAATGAAATCGTTTTCCTCCAAACTAAAACCTACAACTTTCTTCAACACCTATGAGCACCTATAGCTCATGAACCTGTAAACAGAGCAATGAAACAGAACTTTAGTTTTTTAAAACAAAAATCATGACTTCGAGTCTTCATTGCTATCATACATATATTAATAATTATTTCTCCACAAGTCCAATGTTCAATCACGTTCTAATTGGTATCGTATTATTGTAACCTATAACCGAGATAGATACATATTTTTTTTCTTTATGAATGAAATCAAATCATCTATACAAATCGATTTTTTAATCTTTCTGAACAAACCAAATCAATAAGTTCAGAATCAAAACAAAATATCTTTTATTAGTCTATCCAAACCTATAATCAATGTCAGAATCTTTATTATACCTATAAAATATAGAAACTATAGCCTGAATTATCGCTATCTATTATATTTATATAAATATATCTATACTATTATTTATAACGTGATTTAGTTAATTTGTCATGATTTTCATGATTTTAGGTAATTTTGCTTATTTGTCATGTTTTAATTAGGTTTAAGCTGAATCATTAATTTATTAATTTATTAATTTTAAATAATATAACTATAAAATATGTAATTAGATGTATGATTATTTTTATTTTGCTTATTTGTTATGTTTTCCATGATTTTAGTCAATGTTGCTTATTTGTCATATTTTTATTAGGTTTTAGCTTACACATTGATTTATTAATAATTTTTAGCCGAATCACTAATTTATTAATTTTTAAAAAAATATTTGTAATGAATTTTATATATAATTAAAAACGAATTTTGATTTAATAATATTTAAATCTATATATTATATTAAAACTCTTATTTTCTTATTTTTCATATTTAATTACACTACAAGAAAACATATTTTTTACGAGGGCAATATACATTGTAACTTCGTTGTAAACGGGGTGTTACGACGAATTAACCTCGAAACACGTTTCGTCGTAAAACGCCCGTCGTAACCGACGTTTCGTCGTAAATGACTTGTTAAATTTACGACGAAATATATTCTTCGTAAAGTGCAGGGCATATATTCGTCGTAAACGAGACGTAATATTTCATGGTAAACTCCACGTAATGGATTCGATGTAAAGCAGACGTAAACACTTTCGTTGTAACAAACACGTAAACATTTCGATGTAACACCCTCGTAAATTTTTCGATGTAAACTCCACGTAATGGTTTCGATGTAAAGAACACGTAAAATTTTCGATGTAAAAGCCTCGTAAATATTTTCGACGGTAATTAGTCGTAAATGTTTACGTCGAGCCTACATCGACGTTTCGTTTTATAATATATTTTGAATATTGTTTTTAACCTCAAATATATAAATTTGAATTTATTTTAAATTCAGAATTTTAAATAATTTTAATTTTAAAACGAAATATGAAAATAAAAAAAACATATTTAAAAAAAGCATTTAAAAGTCATAATATTTAAATTCTTAATACAAACCGAAATAATAAAAAAACTACATATCATCGAAGTAGTCGGTGGGGTTGCTCAGCTGTTGACGAGTTGGATCGGACTCTTGGGGATCTCGTACTGGCAACCCAAGAGCGGCTCCTCTCTGACTCAACATTCTCTGCATAACCGGGTTTCCCACGGCCATCACGTCTAGCAAATCCTCAAGAGAGTCTAAATGAACCTGCTGGCTATCCATTCGAGCTTTCATCTGAGAAGTCTCTTCATCCCGTCTCGAAGTGTATGACGAAGTTGCCCTTGCAACTTCGTTAACAGAGCCTATACCGACTATTCGTTCCTTCTTTCTAGGAGCCAGCTATAAAATTAAAACATATATTAATATAGTTAATTATGTTAAAATATTAAAAATAATGTAGCAAAAATTTTAAGTTGTACCTCTTCGAAGATTATGTCGGCTTCTTCGGTGGACAATGTGACGGGTAATCCATCGGGAGACTCCTGAGTTAGTTGAGTCTCCCGTTCTTCAATCCGAGTAGCCACTGCTTGAGCGAGTTTCTCAGATGCCGGATCCACAAAAACTCCGTCGGATGTGGCGTGAGTCATCTTGAATAGATCAGACAGAGATGGTAAGACTCCCGTCTTCTCCAACTACAAAAAAAAAAAATTAAAAATTGTATTAATTGAATATTTTAAAATAAATATTTAAAACAAAACTTCCAACTTCTAGACGGATGCCTGCATGTGGTTTTTGGTCGGTTCTGTGAAGCATGGACAAATTACCATCTTTATCCTTCGTTCTTCGAGAAGCCGAGCACGAATTGGCCTTTTTGATCGAAGAGGGGTGCTTCCAATAGGCGATGAGGCCATCCCACACATCCTTCGTGAGCTCAGTGGGCTTTCCCTCATACCCGTCGAGCTCCCACTTGTCCTTCCAATCGGAGACTGTGTTGCAGAGGCGGACCTTTGCTTTTGCAACGAATTTCGCCTTCACCATCTCGGTGATTCCCAAAGACCAATGCCACTTTTGCTGAATCACAATTAAAAATTTTGAAGAAATTACAATTAATAATAATATTTAAAAAATATATACATATTTAAAAGTGAAAATTTAATTAAATTTAAAAATCTTACCGCAAACATTTTAAACCAAGTGATCTTAACGTGATTTGGAGTCTTGTTCCAGTTTGGATATGCCCCGTCGTAGTAACCCTTAATCGTTTTCGAAACGCTCCGGCCAACACGGTTGTTAGGCCCAAACCTGAAAGGAAAACAATTTAACCGTTAGAAAATAAAAATAATTTAAATTTTAATGTAATAAATATTTATAACTTACCAATAAGTTCCTGGGGGTTATCGGGGTCTAGAACATCCAAACACTCCCGTCCAGGCTGGGCAAGCAAATCCTCCACCGTATATCTCGCGAATGGGGCATATGAAGGCACACGCAGATCCGGATGAACTGCACCTTCTGGGATAGGCTGAGGTGCAGCCGCTAGAGGAAGAGGTGGAGGCATCTGCGGTGGAGGCATCGGTGGAGGAGTACTCCAAGCAACTCTCTGAGAAGGCTGAGAGTCTGGAACTGCGGTGGAGGATGATGGACCGGAAGACGATGGACCGGAAGAAGATGTACCGGAACCATCGTCGCCAAACAAATCTCTATAACTAGGTGCTGCTGATTTTCTTCTAGGAGCCATCTAAAAATAATTAAAATAAATTTAATCAATTACGACATAATTAAAATATTATTCCGTTACCTAACTAATCACCTAAACTAATTTCGTTACCTAACTAATCACCTAAACTAATTCTGTTACCTAACTAATCACCTAAACTAATTTAAAAAAAAAAAGAGAGAGAGAAGAGAGAGTTTACCTTAGAGAGAGCAAAGGAAATTGGGAGGAATGAGCGAGGCAGCCTCGCTCTCGGCGTCTCCTTATATAGATTAGGATTCGTCGTAAAAGTGACGTAAATTTACGACGAATTTACCAGGCCCGCGTTTTTCCATTTACGACGAATTTACCAGGCCCATGTTTTTTCATTTACGACGAAATTACCAGGCCCGTGTTTTTCGATTTACGACGAAATTACCAGGCCCGCGTTTTTCCATTTACGACGAAATTACGTCTTCCGTGTTATTTTTACATCGATTTTACGACGCTTAACCCTAAACACCGAGAATGAAATCCCTAAACCCCAAAGTCACATATCATCTAACATCATATCTTATTTGATACTACTTCTTACTCTTTCTTTTAACATACGTTACAATAGAGAAATCCAACATTTGATACATATATTACATCACTCTAAATCGTTTTCGTTCTCGTCACTATTACATCACTCTAAATCGTTTTTGTTCTCATCACTATCATTACAATCATCATCGTCGCTTCTCTCGAACTCGTCTTCACGTGCTTCATCTGTCGCATTTTCGGGAATATCTTCATATTGAAAGTTTTGCGGGTCGATCAAAAGGATTTCATCAGTTGGTTGTTCTCGTACCTCAACTTCAGTGATAGAGTCTTCTTCTTACAAGGGCGGTTCTTCTCCAACGACAATGCGTCCACGAGGTGTAATTTTGATAGCAGTTACCCAGTTTATCCCGAAAGTTTGAAGCCGAGGATAAGGAAGGAAGCTAACTTGCTCGGCTTGTGAAGCTAAAATGAAAGGCTCAAATTTTTTGTATCTTCTCCCAAAATTGACATCCACAACACCAAATTTGTTATACCGAATCCCTCGGTTCACAACAGGATAAGAGGACGCATTTTAGCTTCAATAACCCCGGAAATTCCACTTCAATAATCTCCTGCAATATCCCATAAAAGTCTGTTTCACCTTTCACACATATTCCATAGTTACTCGTTGCCCAATGTCTCCCATACTCGTATGTGTGAAAGGTAAATCCTCGTGTGAAATACATAGGTGATGTGGTGACCTTTGCAACTGGACCTTGAACCAATTCGTGAAACCATACGGGATAATAAGGATCGTCATAATCAACCTGCAAAAAGCATATATATATTCTTAAACACTTACTTAATTAATATAATAGTATGACATATATTACATGTGATTTTAACCACTTGACAAAGTGCTTATCTTTACGTGTATCCACATCAGTTGCAGATATTCCTGGTATTGCTTCTTCAACTTGAGATACAAACATCCTGCAAATTGAACAAATAATCAAATCATACATAATTAACTTCAATTCATATAATTAACATTCACAAAAATATTTACCTTTCAAAGTAACGGGTCATTGCATCTTCGCAGTTGAGCAGAATATAAGTGTGGGCACTATGTTTATCTTCTTCACATGACCACCATACTTCTTTCGTTTTACCACCAAACCGTCCAATTTCGCAGAAAATGTCAGGAACACCATCAATTGGATATGATGTCGGTACTCCACCATCATCATATCTCCTAGGAACTCTTTTTCTTGTACGAACAGTTGGAGCAAAGTAGTATGATGTGAAGTTAGATGTTTCGGCTGTCAAACTCCCCGCAACTATTGAACCTTCTACCTTTGCAAGATTTCTTGCTTTCCCCTTCAAATGTTTCATCTGTCGCTCATACGGATACATCCATCCGTTGTGAACAGGTCCACGAAGCAATGCTTCATACGGTAGGTGGACAACTAGATGCTCCATGACGTCAAAAAATGAAGGAGGAAATATTTTCTCCAGGTTGCACAATATGATCGGAATGTTATGATGAAGTTGTTCGATGACTTCTTCTTTGAACGTACGAAATATATATAGAGAAATATAACAACAATTTTACAAGGAAAGTTTTACATGGATTTTACATGGAACATTTACAACGACTTTACAACGAATTTAGGTAAGTTAAAGCACATTGAATACACGTTTTCACCTAAATATAACGGTAACATGATTCGTTGTAATGTTGATGTAACGTTTACAACTATTTCGCTTTCCACGTACTTTCGTCATAAACTTACATTGACTTTACGACGAAATCTTTTCCTCGTAAATTACCATGGAGTTTACAACGAAATAATGTCTCGTCGTAATTGCGTTGTAAGCCCATGCAAATTTATGAGGAAATAATTTCGTCGTAAACCGCTGTTGTTACTGCTACGTTTTCTTGTAATGTTAGGGTATAAGCTTTTATATAGGTCATTGATTTATTATTAGTATTTAACTGAGTATTTATTAATTTTCACAAAACCCGTAATGAATTTTATATATAATAAAACACACATTTTATTTTCATAATATTAAATTTCTATGTTATATTAAATAATTAATTATTAACAAATATAATAAAATTGTGAAAATATATTTAAAAATTAAGATAAATCTTATATATATATATATATATTGTGCTGCTATCTGAAAACAATATTTTTATTATAAAGTTAAAAAACTAAGATATAAAACAGTTTATAATTTAATATTAGTCAAACAAAAAATTTATATAAAGATATTTTCTAAACTATTTCTAATATATGAGTGTTTTAAGACTTTTAATACAACAATAAATACATAGTTTGGTGAATGTTTTTTTGACATATATAAATAATTTGATGTTTGATTTAACTATTTAAAATCATAAATTATAACTTAACTTGTGACTGAGTTCAAAATAATTTTTCTTGCTTTTACTTTAAATGAGTTTAAGTTTAATCCGTGAAACACTATAGCTTCAGTTGGTGAGCACTAGAAGAATGAAAAAAATGAACAAAATAAAAAGTAAAATTTCATTTCAGGAATTGAAAAAAAAATGGATTTTTGTTCAGTTTGTTCCTTATCAAAATTGCATAGTGAATTTTTTTCTTATAAATTCATTCTTCCATTGAGAATTTAGAAGGAAAAAGTGAGATCTACCTTTCAATAATTAGACTAAAATTTCAACATAACTGGTATAAATTATGAGGAACAAAAAATTCACCATAATTTTTTTACTTCAATATGTTCACCAATTAGAGTTTTATAATGCTGATTTTTAGACTAATAAGATATAGAATAATAAGTATTCGTAAGATGATTATGCCCCTGCATGTGCGGACAAAATACCTAGTAATATATTATCTATGAATTGTTTCCAAATCAATTCTTTATTCCTTGACTAGCGGAAAAGTCAACAATAAATTCAAGATTTTTTTGAGTAATTTGTATCCCAGCAATAACTTTCTTTTTATAAAATATAAGCCCAAAATAGTTTGTTATATGTTAAATAATTTTTTTACACATACAAACCAATAGTTTTCTATTTCTTATGATTTCAATTCAGTAAAGTGTTTTGGATATCTATCATAATTTCTAAACTCCTATGTAATATAAATTTTAGTAATATTTTTACCACTAGATTTGGAAGTATTTTGTTCAATTACTTCAAAATACTCTTAACTAGGGTCGTCCCGCCCTACGGGCGGGATATTAGTTAATTTGATATTCACTAAATGCTCGAGTTGAAATTTGTTTTAAGATTCAAGAATTTGGTTATCTGTTATGTCTTACTTATTAGTATGCGGTGGTATAGTTGTTTTTCGATTATTCTTGCTTTGGTATTGTATCAAATTAACTAATTGTCCAACTCCTAATTATAGATGTACAAATGTGGATTTGTGATAAAGTTTGATGACAATACTGTTTTTTTTTTAATTCTTATTCATAGTGAAGTGTGCATGTGTCAGAAAGAGGCCTATAACAACTTTTATGTTTTTGTGTATGTATTTTAAATATATATTATTTTGTATAATGCATACTTCCTCTACAACATTTGCTTGTAGATTAAAAAAATTGTTTTCTATATTTTTAAAAGAGAAAATATTTAGTCTAGAATATAACATGGATATATGTATTGACTATATATAGAAGTTGATTGTTATTTTAAAATGACATATGTATAGAGATTTTTTAACCATTACTTCACTGGCACAAAACATTTATAACTGTAAATACCTTCTTTTAAAAGGAAAACTAATAAAAGCGTGTACAACAAATGTATTTTGATATATATTATATGCATCAAGTTATAAAGGTTGGAAACATTGCAAAACTGTTTGGAGCAAAGTTTTTAACTTCATGATCTTCATCTTGACGTCCGTTCAGTGTCGGCCCTGGCCACAAGCAGAAGAAGCATGGACTTCCAGCTGACACGATAATAAGTATTTTCGCGGCCATATATTTATAAAAAGTGACTTTAGCCTAGTGGTTATAAGAAAAATTACCAGTGCTAGAGGTGCTGGGTTCAATTACCCTTAACTGCATTCATTTATTTTGGTCCTAAATATAAAATGGGACACATGTCACTCCCAGAACACACGAATTGATGACGTGGCTTCACGGGAGAGAGCGAACATTTCTTTATATATATATATATTAGATTTTCAGGTATTTTAATGCTCGAGTTAGACATGAGCTTTAAAATTTTGGGCCTTGAACTATTAAATATTACCCAAACTATTATGTATCTTAGTACAAAATTAAGCTCCTAAATTATTTTATTATTGTTCAAATTGTAATCTAAATGTTTATATATTAATTTTTTTTTGAAATGCTATAACTAATTTATCAATTTTTGCATACTATACTAACTCATTTTTTTTCTTGAGATCTGATATTTTCATAATTCAAAAAAAAAATTGTTTTCTATATATCGTATAAATAAATTTCATTATATATACATGTTTGATTTGTGTATATGATACTAAATATCAGTGATACAATATAGATTATGAACACAGAAAAAATAATCAATGTAATACAACTAACTTTTACAAATGCATCATTTTGGTACAAACAAAAAAAACAAAACAAAAAATTAATACCCACGCGGTCGCGCGGCTCTAGGTCTAGTCCTTCTTTAATTAGGGTTGTCGATTAGAATTAAGGGTCAAATTTAAGTTTTAATAGGTTTAAGTCATTAGGAAACATTGATATCACTCAAATTACCCTAAGAAATGACTTTACTTTCTCAATAAGAGGTTCAGTTGTAGTACTTATGGATCAAATCCACAGAGAATTAAGGCACACAATAGATATAAACAGTTTATGATTAAGCTAAGCAAATAAATAAGAAAGCAGTAAATAAAACAAATAGGATGAACAACGTAGTTGTTCAGTAGATTGATGGAGTTTGATGGAAGGGGGTTTTGCTAGATCTAGGGTTTCTATTCAGGTAATCAGGATTATAATGATATAAAGACTAAGTGTTGTATGCAAGATATTAAAGAGCTCAACAGTTAAGAACAAATCGATCGGCTTTCGCTTTCTAGATTTGTCTATTAACTAGATCTAATGATCTCAACTATCGTTTGTCGATCAATTAGAAAGTGTCGATCGATGATTCTAAAGGAATATTGATAGCTACACTTTTCACGACGTCGATCGATTATTCTAATGGAATATCGATCGACACGATTTTAGCAAGCTTTGCGCACGGGTTGATAAAGTGATCACTTGTTTCTCCTAATCCTAGTTCAATGAAGATCTATTTAGAGAAAAGACCAAGCTATCACTTGTGCCTAATGATTCTAAAATCAGGGTTCTAGTTCGCGACTCTAGAATACAAGCAGTAAGAACATCCTATTGATGAATATCACAACCTAGAAATTATATATTTGGGGCTAATCCCTCATAACCTATTTGAACCCTAAACCTAACGAGTGAATCTATTCAAGCATGAAGTTTGTCACAGAAATCATAGATGAATAGATGAATAACATAAAATATAAATAAAACCAAAACCAATGGAGTTACAAGAGGACTATCGGTCGACACTCCTTCATCTCCTCGACATCTTCCTCTCGCGAGGCAGACTCACTACTCTTCAGTAAAACGAGCATAACTTCTACTATAAGATGCTAATCGACCTCAAACCGGTGGCATTAGAACGCTAACTCAAAGCTCTATCTTTTTCAAATGATGGGCTCAATCTAACGGTGAGAAGGTCTCCATCCATAGCTATACATCTGACGCGTATGTGCAGTTCTGCATCGCAAAAGGCTCCAAAATCACCATATTTCTCCAGAACGTACCTGGTACGACCCTGGATAGGCTGTAACTCCTTGGATCTCTTGTAGGTGGGTAAATACTTTGATAATCCTTGCAAACAGAGAATCAAAGACTCGATCTGTATCAAGGTGTGTGGATTGATGTGGGACACAAGAGAGATGGCTCGCCTCCTCATACACCAAGGCCTCTGGTCTGGATATGACACACCAAATCAGAGAACCCAAGCTGGATATTACACACCAGTAGAATTGAGAGAAAACTCAAAACAAAGAAGATGATAAAAAACGTCGATTGATTGATTTCTCAGCTGGGTACAATGATAAATAGAAATCGACTAACATACCCTAATCCTAAACGAGAATGGTTTAGTTTAATTATAATCCTAATCCAATTCGAAATTGGTTTATTTCCTGGTCAAATCCTAATTCTATTAAAACTTGGTTTACATCGGTTTTGAATTACAAATAAGAAATTAACCAACAAGCTGGTTCTTCTTTGGTTTCTTCTTGGCCATGATTTGAACTTGATCTTGAAGTGTCTCCTAATGTTCTTTAGATCCTCCACGTCCTGTTGGTCCAGCAAAAGATAAAGTGGATCAAGCTTCTGGTTGCAACTCTCTTTATGGGCCGAAAAAGCTTTATTTCGCCAACTTCAAATCTAACCCAATCCATCTCCTTCCTGACGTGTTTGCCTTGTTTTCCATGCATATTAGGAAGATAATTGAGGTCTCTAAAGCTCAGCTTGAGTTCAGGTGCATTGCTCTTGATCTCTTCTTTGTTGCTCACCAAAACGGCTCTATCTGAAACAATGATCAGCTTCTCTGCTCCTAGTTTAATCAGCTTCTCTGCTCCTGGTTTGTTCAGCTTCTCTACTCCTGGTTTGATCTGATGGTTTAATCCTTCTCATTCAAGTTGTGGCAAGGCTGTATAAGAGTTCTCATTCTCTATCTATCCAGAACTTCATAAATCATTCCAATGAGACGTTGAAACTGCCAATTCAGCCAAGCTTTGATCAGTGTGTTTGCTAGCCCATTCATTGGATCCGATCCCTTAAGTTTGAGCCTGATCAGGATCGTATCAGTACCTGAACATGTAAATACTCTAAATAGACTACATATACTAGTAATTAGTTATTAAAACACTTATTAACCATTTCTAAAAGTGGGTAAAATCCATGGTCTATCAAACATATTTATACAAAACTAGAGAATAATCCACACTACGCACGCTTTGGAGCCTTTCTTATCGCTTAAATTTTATACTATATGATTTTATACTATCTAATTTTTATGGTTTAATAAAATTAAAATTGATAAGATAAATAGTTGGAAAAATAGGAGACTCGACCCGTTAAACCGGTCCAAACGCCAGTTTGAGTTGGCAGTTCCCGACCAAATAACCACTACGGCTCAGCTTTTCATTCGGCGCCACATAAACGCATCAGATTGGCCCAAAAAGAGATTGATCGGTCTGAACGTTCGGCCTAGCCACAATAAGCCAATTAAGGCAAACCAACCTTAAATAGGATGACAAAGGAGCACCTATATAAGAAAAGGAAGAAGGAGCAAGAGGTGGATCTGAGCGTACACATACACGCTTGGGGCTAGAATTAAAGTTTTGCTCTTTTATTTCTCGCTGATTTGTACTTTTCTCGCCAGCGTTCTGAACACCGGCTTACTTTTCGATCAATTTTTTCTTATTTATAATCGAACATTTCACCGATCTAATAAAACACCTTTGAACTAACCCACCACGAATTTCGTCTCTATTACCGATATCCGACCAAATTCGGTTCAAACGGTTGGTGCCTACCGTTTAAAAATATGATTAATCTTAAATATATTAGTCTAAATCAAGGTTAAAATATTATAAACCATGGTTTACAAGTTGACACAAAATTTAGAGATCGTGCAAAATATATGGCTTTTAGAGGATATTCAATATTTTTTCAAGTGGATGTATAGTAAATAAAAGGATCTCGACAGAATAATGAGACTTAAAAATATTTGAAGGAATTTATCCATTCTACATGCAAAAATTTGAGGTTTTAATTTGGTAATAAAATATAGAATTATTTTTTGGCAAATCGAAGTAGATTTAAAATTACTCGTAGTTGGTGGAGATATTGTACACCGGTGGAATGACCAGTTGTTCAGTCTATTTGAAGAAATTTCAAAAATGCAAAAAGTCTTTTAATGTTTTCACAATCTCACATGTTCCAAGACATACATGTTCTATATTGAGTACACGAGTTCAGATAACATATGTTGTTGAGTGTTGACAAAAAGGTTTTTTACCATTGATTTCGTCATAAGTTAATGAGTTTTGGGAAAATTGTTTTTTTAGAGCAAAAAAATGGTAACTATGTCTCTTTATATTAATCTATACTAATTTATGTCCTATTAGACTAATTTTTTTCAAAATGACAGTAATGCCCTTAAAATTGAATTTTTTAATTCCTTTTTCGTTTTTTTTTGTTTTTTTTGTTTTTTTTTGTTTTTTTTTATTTTTTTTTAAAAATCGATTTTTTTTTTCAAAATATAAAAGTGAATATTCCCAAATATTTTGTTTCCATATTTTTAGGAACTGATTTCTTATCTGTAGAATACAATTAATATGTAGAAATCGGTTTCTACAGTTTTTTAGAATTATAGTAATGTTTAGATTTTGATTTCTACATATTTTAGATTTATAGTAAATCTGTAGAAGTCGATTTCTACGTGTTTTAGATTTATATTAATGTGTAGATTTTAATTTCTAAAGATTTTAGAACGATAGGTTAAGCGCGGAATGTGTATTCTAAATATTTTTAGAATACTCCTATTTACGTAGATCACATATTCTAAACATTGTAGATTCAATGAAAAAAGTGGATTTTGTTTTCTACTTTGTAGAATGTCATTTCTACTTTATTTAGAACATAATATGAAATTTATAATTTTAACTTTTTTATAACTGAAAAAAATATCACTAAGTTCATATAGGTATTTTATCAAAAGTTACTATTTTTCTAAATTTTTTTTGTTTGTAAAACTATTTATTAAATTTATTTTCAAAAATATTAAAGGGTGTTATAGGAAAATATGACACAAAATATAGATTAGTCTAAAGGGACATAGTTACCGTTTTTTTGCTCTAAAAAACAGTTTTCCCAAGAGTAGTTTTTCTATTGTTGAAAACAAAATTGTTGTTGAGAAAAGGAGGAAAACGTTTTGATCCACAAAGAAAAGCGAAGGAATGAAGAGATTCTTGCTGGAATTGAGAGAAACAAGAAAAGCCAAGGAAGCAATTCTTACTATTACTAATTTTAAAAGTTAATTCCGTTATTTTCTTAATCATTTTTTTTTTAAAAGAAAATAGTATTATTTAAAAAGGGTGTCCTAATAATGACGAAAAATGTTGAAAATCACCGTTGGAAAGGCGTGGCTTTCGCTTGCGTTTCCCTCCCATCTCGTTCCCATGTTCCCCCTCCCTTCCTCTCTTACTTCCTTTACTTTATGTTTCATATTCAATTTAGAGATACCAAATCAACAAAAATACACAGAAAGAAAAAAAATACAAAATTTGAAAATTTCTTGAATTGAATATTGTTGTATTTTTCTTTGGATTTGATATCGATTTAAATCTCTGAGGTTTACATCAAAAAGAGGGTAATGGTGGTGGCAATGGATCTGAGTCTAAGTTTACGCATCATAGCGGCCGTTTTAACGATGGTGATCCAGTTTGCTTCCGGCAGTTTCGTGTTCAATGTGACGCATAAGTTCGCAGGAAAAGATAAACAGTTATCGGAGCTCAAATCTCACGACACCTTCCGTCACGCTCGGATGCTCGCCAACGTCGATCTCCCTCTCGGCGGTGATAGCCGAGCTGACTCGATCGGGTTCTCACACTATTTTCTACATCTTTGAAAAACTAGAGTTGAATGTGATCTTTAGTTTCAATCTTACATTTTGTGTTGGATCATATTCATATGCAGTTTATACTTCACGAAGATCCAGCTAGGATCACCACCAAAGTACTATCATGTTCAAGTTGATACGGGAAGTGATATACTTTGGGTCAACTGTGCTCCTTGTTCCAAATGTCCTGTCAAAACTGATCTCGGTGTAATGTTTTTTTTTTGTTTTTTTTTTCAAACTTTTTTTTTTCAGATCATTCTCATTCTCAGCTGGTTTGTTTTGCAATGCAATGCAGATACCTCTGTCGTTGTACGACTCAAAAGCTTCCTCCACTTCCAAGAAAGTTTGGTGCGACGACGATTTCTGCTCCTTGATTTCGCAATCAGACACTTGCGAACCCGAGAAGAAGCCCTGTAGTTACCATGTCGTCTATGGAGATGGAAGCACCAGTGACGGTGATTTCGTCAAGGATAACATTACCCTCGATCAAGTCACTGGTAACCTTAGAACCGCACCTCTTGCTCAAGAAGTTGTCTTCGGGTGTGGAAGCAACCAATCAGGGCAACTTGGGCAGACTGACTCAGCCGTTGATGGCATTATGGGATTTGGACAAGCAAACACCTCTATCATTTCACAACTCGCTGCGGCGGGAAGTGTGAAGAGGGTTTTTGCACATTGCCTAGACAATGTTAATGGAGGTGGGATCTTTGCTGTTGGGGAAGTTGAGTCTCCAGTTGTGAAAACAACTCCTTTGGTTCCTAATCAGTAAGTGAGAGACACCATCTTTGAATGTAGAATTCTTCTTTCTTTTAGGGCATTTAAGCTTGTGGTGTATATTATGTATAACAACAACTTTATCCAACAATGTTGTTTGTTTAGGGTACATTACAACGTCATTTTAAAGGCAATAGATGTAGATGGCGATCCTGTTGATCTCCCACCAAGCATTGCTAGTTTTGGCGGAAATGGAGGAACCATTATTGACAGTGGTACAACTTTAGCTTACTTACCTCAGAATCTCTACAACTCCCTACTTAAAAAGGTGAAAACTCTTTTACACTCTTTAATTTGTTTCTAGTTTTTAGTCGTCACAACCCTGACTGATCTGTGTGTAACTATAATAATAGATTACTACTAGACAACCGGTGAAACTGCACATGGTACAGGAGACTTTTGCGTGCTTCAGTTTCACTTCAAAGTAAGATGACTTGCTTTGTGTTTCTACACTTTTGATACCAACAATGTTATATATATTTGCTTTTAAGTAAAACATTCATCACAGATACTCAAATTGCATGTGTAGAAACAAGAAGATCTATAAGATGCTTTGGCCAAGGATGTGCTAATAATATTCATTATTGTACCTGCAGCACAGATAAAGCATTCCCGGTAGTCAATCTTCATTTCGAGGACTCACTCAAACTGACTGTTCACCCGCAAGATTATCTTTTCTCACTTCGTGTAAGTCAATTTCTACTTTGATGTGTTTGTGTCAGACCGAATATTCAGAGAGTCCCTTGCTCTTGTATACATTTTTGTCTGTCTCGTCCACAAATTGAGCTTTTCCATTTCCTACAGGAAGACATGTACTGCTTTGGTTGGCAATCTGGTGGAATGACGACGCAGGACGGATCCGATGTAATCCTTTTGGGCGGTAATTTTCAAATCATACTATCGGATATTTCTCATCTTTAAATCATCTGTGTGTTTTTATGGTCTCCCATGTGTATCAGTCCTCAAATTGGGTTTTCTTCATTTGTAGATTTGGTGCTTTCGAACAAGTTAGTAGTATACGATCTGGATAATGAGGTCATTGGATGGGTAGACCACAACTGTAAGTATCTAGAACCTGAAAACTAAACTAGCTGAAAAGAAGAAATCAAACAAATATGTTTTTTTCTTCTCTCTCAGGCTCTTCAAGCATCAAAGTGAAAGATGGATCAGGAGCTGCTTACTCACTTAAAGCAGATAATCTCGTACAATCTGCTTCTTCGGTGATTAACGGAACACTTGTAACGTTATTATCGATACTAATTTCGATTTTCTATACTTTTACTTTATAGTTTTGCTAAAAGGATATACATTGTTTTTTTATAACTCATTTGAAACTCTTTGTGGTTGCGACTTGGCATTTCGAGTCATGTAAGTTACATAGACAACTAACTTGCTCATTCTTTCGTGTATAACTCTCAAAGATAAATTTATATTCTCTTGTTTTGCTCTAGTTTTTGGCCGTAATTTATACAAAAAAGGTTTACTTCTCAAAAATATGTTTTGGGAAAGAAGACACTATTATCTGTTCAAAGAAGTAGGAATGCAATATTGTCATGCGATTAAAAATGACAAGATTTTATTTGTTTGTGTATCGCCTGCTCGGTCACTTAAGGATTTTACACAGAGATTTGTTCGACTAGTCAATGGACTAGAGTGATTGATCAAAGGACTATCACCTAATCAGTCTAAACAATTGGAGTTTTTTTTTTCAATCTCTATAGAATTTTTAAATCTTCAGCAACTTAGCCTCCACCTACAAATGACCAAGAGCTTCGTATATTTCATTGCTTTGTTCTATTTTTTTACCTTGTTCATTGGAAAAACTAGATTGCATACACTTTTCCCAACCAGATCATCATCGAACACTGAGTTTGTGTTCTATGCAATCTAGTTAAGTAAAATAACCACCAGAGCTGCCAAAATTCAGTTGTACTAGCTTAACAAACCACATATATATTGTTTAAGGGTGTCAGCTGACCCCCCTTTCATACAAATGATCATAACTCTTAAACTAAAGTTCTAAATGAAGCTCCGTTTTGGGCTATAGATAGACATATGAGTGAAGAACTTACCCTATAGTTTGACTTCGAAATTCACTGATTTTATCATCCATTCTTCTTCTTCCAAAATATATTTGATGCGTTTCTTATCCTTTTTAGGTGGTTATGATGACTTTTTTTTCATGGTGGCTATTGAAGGTGGTTCCGATGTCATTCCGAAAATAATTCACCACTCCATAAGCCTCTCTTAAAAGTCATCATGAAATTTCTAATTAAATAGAGAAAACTTATGGTTTCTTACAATTAAACTGGGTCAAAAATTAAAAAAGTCGTTATAGATACATATCATCTGATTTACAACTATTTGACAAAGATTCCTTGGCATGCCACATTCTAGATTCACTATTTATTTGTTCTCCTGAAACGTTGATGTTATCTGAGGAAGGATCAAGGACTCTTGCCTTGGATTTATGTGCCTCAGCATCCCAACCAAAATAAAGCATTAAAGGCACAAAAGCAGAGTAAACACTCTGAACAGTACTTTGGTTCTAAAGAGCAGATGCGGTTTTTTTTTTTTTTGGTCAAACGCAGATGCGGTTTATAACGTATAAAAATTGCTCAAACAAACACAAATGCGGCTTCAGAAATTTATTTACAAAAAAGGGGGGGAAAAAAGAGAGACCGTAGTAAAAGTATTGGCAGAGTTATATACAAACAGAGACTTTTGGCGGGAACATAGAGCATAAGAGACATTGAGACTAAAAAAACTGAAATGGAGAGAGAGATAGACAAAGTCTAATCTCACATTTTCACCTCCTGCCTCTGTTCTATCTCTCTACTCTTTGGTTGGCACGTGCATGTGCAGATTCACGATTCTGTCGACTCCATTGAGCTCAGGTGATTCGGTTCCTGAGCCTGGAGTTGACGTTGATGCTGTGTCCGGTTCAGAAAGGCCATTGCTGATGTGTTTATCCACTGAGAAAGAAGCAGTTGATAATTTGTCTGGTTTCGAGTCAAGGAAGAGGCAAACTACAGCGCAGTCATCGACTTTTGAAGTAGGAAACTTCCATCTCCAATTCCTCACTGCAGCTTCCACCAAGGCTCGACCAGCTGTGCAACGTGTTGGTGCTTTCGCTACAATCTCCACTACTTCTTCATTCGTCAACACATCCCAAATCTAGCAAAAGTTTCAAGATAGAAAAACACTTACACTTAAAAGACCAAATAGTTTTGCACATCCATTATGCATTTATTCAAAACTACTAACACTATGTCAGACACTGTGATGTGTCTCTTACCCCATCAGTTGCCAGGACAACAAATTCATCTTTCTCAGTGAGGCGTCGGTAAGACACGTCAGGCACAGAAATGAGACCAAAGTCCTTAAGGCAAAAATCTCCAAAAGCACGCGCCATGGCCAGACCAGGTGAGTTGTGGTTAGGAAGCCAGAGGCGGGCAACCCCCGGTTCATCCCGGAGAGCGAATATACGTCCTCTGCATCTCTTTATCCTTGCTGCTTCAGCTGGGAACAAGAAAACTCCAACTTTAATTGATAAAACCAAATTATCTTCTCAAATGTCTAAATGCTTAAACTAAAGTTTCATCACTAGTAGTTCCGTAAGAAGAACATAACGACGATGGAATTGATCAAGCGTAAACGGTTTCAAAACCTTTATTAAGAGTGGTAAATAACCTGGAACATCTGGTTTGAGATCTTCAGTTAACTGAAAAGGAACAAGTTTATTCTCTTTGTTCCTCGTACCCAATACCGCTCTTGAATCCCCAATGTTTCCAACAACAAGATGTTGACCCTATACCCAAAGAACAAAAAGAAAAAAAAGAGTACAAACAATCAAGATTTCGAAACAAAACTCAGAAACAACAATGAGAAATTTTGGTCCAAACTAACTACCTGCTTAACCATAGTAACTGCAGTAGTTCCACTACAAAAACAATCAACATCCACTTGCATCTTCAATTCCTTGTCCATGAATCTGTAGGCTTTAACAATTGAAGTCAAGAGTGTCTGAACCATATCCTGATCCTTATTGTAGACTCGGGATTCTCCATTAGCAGAGATGTGGACAAGGCTTTCAGAGGTCTTTCTGTCAGCAGTGTTGAGGCTGATCTCTTTAAGAACCTCCTCGCAGGAGACATAGGACGACTCCAAGTGAGAGCCTAATTTGAGCGGAAGCAAATCCCTGACTCTCTTCGCTATAACGTGACCATAAGGACCATGTCCATCAAATACACCACAAAAAACAGTGTCCGCCATCGACCCAAAATTCTGAAACATTTCAAAACAAATCAAATATTCAGCTGAGTGACACTAGGCGCTATTCAACTAAGGATCAAACAGCTCGTTCATTTGACAAGGATCTCGTCAACTAAATCAATAGTTCCTTGGAGTAAAACATTTGATGGAATACTTTTAGAAAGGAAATGAAGATAACAAGAACTATATTGAAGTAATACATTTTGATGAGAATGTACACGACATACTAATTACTTTTCTTGGGAAAAAAACAACAAAATTGGTTTTTTTTTTAACAGCACAAACGAACGAACCTCCCAGACAATCATGGCGTCCTGGTTAGGACCTTTCTTGCCCTGTTGGGAGAAGAGAGAGGCATGATCGGTAGAGCCATTCAAGAACATCCTTCCAGGGATCCTGTGGAGAAGCGGCTCATCTTCTCCTCCCGTGTTGTCGAAAGAAGAACTGCAAGATCTCCTCTTGGAACTGCTCTTCCTCCTCCTCCTGTTGGAACCACCGGGAGGAATGGATCTCCTCCTCCCTGAAGATGATGATGATAAGCAGGACCCCATATCAAGGGCCCTGAATACGCTTATCAGGCACTCCAGACCACCAACGCAATCGAAATCGAAACTAGTGGTTTCCGGTGAAGGAATCTTCAACCTCAAGCTACCTTCGCTCAACGCCAGGATTGTATAATTCAACAACAAGACACCGATTTGGTGATGATGAGAAACAAAACAAATTCAAACTATTGATGATCAAAGGGATCGGCTCTATAGCTCTCTCAAAAAGTTTGGATAGAATCAGAAGAGGAGTCGTAGTTGAAGGAATAAGAAGAGAATGAGTTTGAGCAGTCCAGAAATAGAAGATGGCTTTATCCACAATCTCATCCACAAACACAAATCCAAAAGAGAATCTTTTTCCAAGAACAAGGAGAGATAGATTCGGATCTGAAGGCGATAATCACAACCTGCTTTCAAGGAACAACCACATACTTCTTACGATTATGCTGCTCTCCTTCTCTCTCTCTCTCTCTTATTTTATTATTTAGGATGCCTCTTTTTATTTTAAAAATATGTTTTACGAAATCCTTCACGAAAATACTTCTATTACTATTTTTCTTTTTCTAACTTATCTCATGAACACGGGAAATTAGCAATGAAAAAAATTATAATCCATTGTGTAATCAAAAATAAATTCCCATGATATTCCTTTTTATAGTACGTTTTATCTTTTCAAATCAATCTTGATTTTTATTTCATTTATTTTGGTTATTTATAATTTCAAATACAATAACTTAAAGATATTTATTTTAATAAGATATGTTTCAGATTGTTAGAAAACACATATGTTCCAACATTTTGATGTACACTTTAAAATAAGAATGTTCCATACAAAATACAATTTTTTTTTAAAAAAAATAAGACAATTATATTTTGAGAAATACTCTCAAAATAGTACTAAAACAAGTTTTTATTTCAAAATAATAAATAAAAAAAAATCTGTAATATTTATGTACGGAATTTTTTTAGCGTTATCTATGATATTTATCATTATTTAATATATATTTATTATTACTAGGTAATTTTATGTGCTCATGCACGGATATAAATATTTATAAAATAAATATATTATAATAATTGATAAATATTTTACATTTAGTTTATATAACTGTGTAATTTTTATGAATGATTTATATTATGTTCACCTTTGCTGCTCTTGGTTCCATCTTCTTGTTGGTTCACCCATCCAGTTCGTCAAACTTTTCTAGTTCGCCAATGGCTGCATCAAGATTGGATTTTCAGAAGTTTTTCATTAAGATTAATTTTCAGTCTCGGAGTTTGTGGTCAAGTGGTAAAGGAAAAGGTTTGAGACGCCAACAAGTTTCAAATTCGATCTACATGTTACGAATTTTACTGTCGTTAATGTTGTGTTTTCTTGTAGTGTTTATGGCTCCTGACTCCATCATGACGAACCATTTGAGAGGTGTGGGATCAGTTGGCACCAGTAAAATTATATAAACTAGATTTACAAACCATGTTAACTAGTTAGTTACAGCAAAATTGTTGTGAAACTGCACCACTGAACCCACAAACTCGGGTTTAATTCCCCACCATAACCCCTATATCTTTTTTTTTTGAATAAATGTAAAATTTTATTCAAACAAACTTTTGTACATCAAGTGTTTCTAGTTTTTGTGTATAAGACAAAGAATTCTAAAGAATCTGTACCACAAAAAAACATCATGGTCTTGACTCCCTAGTCTCAAACCACGCGATCAACCCCTCTTCAAGGTATTTTGTACCCCAGCCCCTTCACCATGAGAAGCTTTAGACGAATTTCTTTATCCACAAACTTAGTAATCATGCTGGCAGTTTGTGATTGTTCTCCATGCCTACAGCCATTTCTTTCTCTCCACAAAGTATGAACCGTGGCTTGAAATGCATATCGGAGGAGGAATTATTTAGTTGGTGGCAGACTGGTGTTTGAAACCATTCCAACTATGTCATTCCATTCCGTGGTAAAAGCTCCTTGTAAGATATCCCCCCCCCCCCCCCCCCCCCCACTAGTGCCTTCCATACTTGAGTGGCGTATTTACAGCTGAAGAAAAGATGACTGTAGGTTTCATTTGCCTCATTGCAGAGACGCAAACTGGATTTGCTGCTATATTCCGCATCTATATCTTTTTTTTTACATATACAATATATTTTTACCCCAGTAAATTTTTATGTTGGGTGCGCCACTGCTTGATATCCTTGTCGCTTTTGGTTACTTCGTTTCAGGCTTTCAGCAGTGGAAATGGGTTACCTTACGTGAACAACACTGACTTTGTTATGGAAATGTGTTCCTGTCATCTTCAAAATGGTGAATGAAGATTGAAGACACGGCTAGCAAGCTTGGAATAATTTTGATCTCAGCCATTTTGGTGACAAACCATGTTGTATCCATGGCGGAGTTTGTAAAGATAGTACCTCTAATTTTGTTGGGCGCCATATCCAAAAGATGGTGCATTCCTGGATGGTGACATTTGACCCTCACAGCATCATGAAGGGCTCTGGTGGGTTTGTTTCTTAGCAATTGAGACCACATTGTTTTGCTTATTAGAGAGATATCTTGTGAAGAGTGTATGTGCGATTTATCTGTGTTTCTTTATCTATTAGTTTGTTCAGTCTCTTATTAAGTCGTTAACAAAGACAACAGAAGCTCCAACGTTCTTTATCCTACTAGTTATCAAGGCCATCCGAATGAGGAGTTCTTCTCATCGAAACTTGAATTCGTGAGAAAATGTACAAAGATTTGCTAACAGGATAATAAAAAGATCCCTTGCATCACTTGCCCCTGTAAACCCGAGGGGTCAATGTTTACAATGGTAATGAATCAACATTCAGTTAATCTCATGCTCAGAAACTAAACTATTTGTTGGTGCAGGTGAAGGTAAAACCTTTTGCTACTGGAAGATTTCACTGATGACTTTGACTTCTGCTGCAAGCAGGCTGAAGAGGAATCCATTATCATTCTACCCGGTAAATATATCATTGTCTTGCTAACGAGCTTTGTTTGACATTTAAAATAACAGATGGCGGTTCTGGCAGGTCGAGCTGTTGCTTAAGGACTGGTTACGTATCACCTTTGCGGTTGATACTGATTACTGACCTCATCATAAACTGATTTTCCAGCTAAATAACTTTGCAGAGAGACACTCCAAAAAGCAGCCATGAGTATTAGTACTCTAAAATAACGCTGTTGGAAACACCGTTGCAAGATAATCAATTATAATAACTAAGCTTTAGTTCTCTTTGCAAAATAAAAATACAAACGAGCAATGCCAAGATGCAACCATGACTATGAGGTTCTCCCTAAGTCCCTCAGAGAAAGAAAATTAGATTTTTCCTCAAATGCTTCCGACAGTAATATTGTTGGCTTTTACAATATTCATCACTGAAGTAAGCTACAACCCCTTCAATTCTATTTGCCACAGAAAAATTAACCGATAGCTCCTAAAAAGCTATCTTGGCATTCACCATAGCCAAAGCAAATTAGATTTCACTTGAGAGGTTTCTAAATATAACATTGTTGGCTTTCTAAAATTCTAATCGGCTTGCAGTCTCAGTATCTCCTTAGCTGTTTTTACCCTGAAGTATGGCATGTCCGTCTGAAAACGATAGAAATAAGACAAAATGAAAACAGGAAACATGTTTTTATATCAATCTTCGCTCATGTTATCACCCAATACTCATCTTCTCTATAAGAACTGCTGCCTAGGGGATCATGTCCAGAAGTAAATGTAAATCTTGATGATATATTTTTATTACCTGGCTAAACTTCAGCCCCAGTCCTCTACTGTAAAAATCTATGTATTTAAGCATAAACATCCCACAGTCGTACCTGGACAATTGGCAAGAGAGGATTATCATCAGAGACTGCATAACACAAACTGCTATAAGAGAGCGGTTGAATTTAGTTGCAGCTAGTCATAAATTAAAATGAACAAAACAAGCTATAAACTATGGTATCACAGAAGCAACCTAGGTAGCAAACTATTAGAAACCTTGATATATTATGTTGACCTGAACAGAACTCATATCAAGATATAAACTCGCATAGCCAAAGGAGTTTTTTCTAATAAGATAAGCAACACTAAAATTTTGTACCCGTTCTGTTGTAGCGGAAGGTCTTTAACGTATTCCATGTCCCATGAACTAATGTCAATAGTTTTACCATTCTTGTCCTTCACTTCATCCACAAAGTACTTAGCCTAAACCAATTCAAGTCCCAGCATTACTTACAACTATCACAGCATTGTAAAAAAAAAGTAAATGGGTTTAAGTTTATGATCATGAAACTATACCACGGCAGTCAAAATTGTAGGATCAGATCCATTAAGTGAATCAAGATACATGAATTTGCATTCCCTTATGTTAATCACTGCAAGGGTCCAATGTACAACACCATGGATAGGAACAAATATCTGCACAGGTTCAACATCAAAATCAAATCGGATGATATTTGTAAGATTTACAGAAAGGAAACCAAAAGCTTTAGGTTCTGCAAAAAGCTCACTATGTCACAGTCAATAAGATTATATCCGAGCCTTTTATGTCTGGTCCATCTCCTGACAGCTTTGTAATTGTAACTGGGTCTTGTTAGCTGAACAAATTCATTTAAAGGGAAATATACATAAGCTCGTGAATATTAATAAACATCAACAACTGTCACAGCCATTAACGGACTAAAAGAGAACCTTGACGTAAAAAAACGTATTGAAGAAATGACACTTGAAGTCCTTTTGAGGATCTCTAGTTTCTCTTTCTTTCAGCAATTCGAGATAGAGATTGATGACCTATAAAAAGAGAACAAATTGAAACACCATGAATCAATCATCAATGCAACAAAAGGAGATTAAGAAAACGGAATAAGCACATCGTCGTTAAGCCAAGCACACGGTTTGAGGCATTGTAAAGTCTCTCCGCGAATTTCAATGCCGGAATGTTTATGCAAAACCAAGACCTTCATCCTGAGAGGGGAATACGATTGGTCAAATTCCTAAATAAATAGCATGATGACATTGTGGTGGAAGCTTACCTATTTCTCACAGAGAAGGCACTTTTGACTTGAGCATCTTCCTCTTCTTTGAGCGGGATAAAGAGTTCACGAGATACCTTCAAATAAACAACAAGTTTCAGAAACAGAACACATGACAACCGTTCGTAACCAAACAAACAACTTGTCACAACTCTCTATAATAAACATCCCTCAGTAGATACTCTATAACTGTTCTCTATTCATTCCATAAGACTGGAGCAAGAAGAGTAGTGTACCTCAGCGCGCTTTTTCTTCAAACGGGGAGATCGACGTATCAATGGTACGCTCAGATAGCTACCCTTTGGAGCACGGGGAGGAGAAGGAGAAGAATATTCCTTAGCAGCTTGTTCAATGCTTGAATCTTCTTCATCAACCAAATCAATCACTTCATCTTCATGTATGGGTTTGCTTGAATCAAACTTGTAACCAAATAAATTGCTTGCTTCATGATGACTAATCCCTAAGCAAACGCTTGTTGTCCTCCTCTTGTTACGACGAACCAGTGATCTGAATCTAAGAAATCCTCTGCAACGGGCGTGAAATTCGCGGACTTTATATCTAGAAAGTGTGGGGGGTATTGTAGAATCGGAAGCTGGCTTGTCCGAGAATCTGTCTTGCCTCACGCCGCGCTTTCGTTTGGTCGCTGCATAAGCCATGGTGGGGGAGAGTAAATCAGCCCTCTGTGAAACCCAAGCCGTTCGTCTTGTTCGCAGAGCGGCTAGGGTTTATGAGTCGCCAGCGTCACGGGGCGAGAACGAGAAGGGCAGCCATTTCCAAAATTCAAAGCGTTTTGACCAAACAGGTTATTTCAATTCGAGCAAGCTAAAGTACAATGTTACAAATTGTCTTTGATTGAGACACGTTTAATATTGATACGAGAAAATTACATATACACGATACTTTTTAATAATATTGGTTCTTACATTTCTTTATACATTAATATTAGTTAGTGTTATATATTTTATATATCCCCTATGTATTATTTGAGAAGCATTTCAACATTTTTTTGTAGCCACGTGTCATCACTAGAATGATTCTTAGAATCTTTAAAGAAATAAGTTGGTCCATCTAAATATATAATAATATTTTTATTAAACCACAATAAATACATTATTAATGTACTTCATTATTTCCATAAATAAGATTACGGAATTGCCTAATGTGGCTAAAATATATATGACAATTAATGATTTTAAATAATAAAGATTTGATAAAAATAAGTGTGTATTATAATTATATTTGTTTAATTTTAAGCAATTAAAATAAATTAAACAATCATAGTAACCATATAATAAAAATTAAAAAAATTATTTATATATTATATTTTGAAATTTTAAAAACTAGTATAAATTACTAAAACTGTTAAAAGTTTCACATTCAAATTTTGTAATCTATGATTTAAAAATTTTGTTATGACATGATACAAATAATTAAAAAATAATATAAGTTGAAAGTCTTATTTAATAAGTATCAAAAATAAAAGATATATAAATATATATATATCATTTTAAATTAAACTATATGCCATATAAAAATACATAAATATCTTAATTTTGAAACTTTCTTTGAAATTTTTTTTTTGATAAAATATTTTAAAAAATATCGACAACTTAATTTTTAAAAATATTATAAATTACTTAAAAAATTAATCCCATAGTGAAAATTTTGTTATCACTAATTTAGACTTTTTGCTATAACAGATACATAAAATTAAAAAAAATATGAGTAAAAAACATCATCTAATAAATATTAATATTAAAATATATCATATATATGTTATTATCATTTAAATTTAATTATATATCATATCAAATAGAAAAATATTTTTTCGATTTATAAAATTTATTTATATGTTCACAATTATATAAGTAGTAGATAATGACGTTTTAATTATTCAATATATATTTATTATTTCACAATATGTTATAAACATATAATATATAAAATTATTAACTCGTATGAGATCAAGCCCACAAAATAAACAAACATAAGTAGCCCAAATAAAAAGAAAGCTTGTTTACCTTACGTAAAAAAAAAGACATGTAGCACAATTTGCCCCATGCTGAATGCTGATGTGGAGGAATGAGGAGAGACTAAAGTCTCCTTTATTGTATAAGATATTAGTTAGTGTTATATATTTTATATATATCGTAATATAACTAATTGTATTCAAAATATTTGGACCAAATTGGGTAATATGATTATTTTTGGTACAAATATTCTAACTCGTTTCAAATACATTTGTTATTTAGATTTTTTTAGATTTCTATACATCAGAACTGAACTCATACATATCCATAAAGACTCGACTCAAAACCCACACATCAATTTATAATATTCAAGCGAAGCCTAATTTCAGAACGAAACGAAAAATAATATCTGAAAGGAACAACATATACCTAAATAGATAGTCTATGTTAATGCTTAACTGATTTTATAAACTAATAAAAAATTCATTCTATGTGTTTGGCTAAATTAATTGAAATAAAAAGAATTTTTATTTAGTAAAATAATTATATGAAGTGAGAAATTAAGTGACAATAAATGTAATACATTTTTACTATTTTGATTTAAGTTACTATTTTATTCACAAGAACATGTATTTGAATTATGTTTTTGGTTAAACAATTTTCCACCGGTTGAAACTAAAATATTAAAAAAAAAAGTTTTAAGAAAACAAACTAAACTGAATGTTTAACCATATGCAAAACCCAGTTATTTTACATTTTAATTTTATAAATGACACAAATTTACTTTTGATTAACTAATAAATAAAAATATGCACTATTATTATTATGGTAATATAATTAATGATGTGATGTATAGTTAATGTAATATAATTAATGAAATTGTTAAACTAAGTGAAATATGGAAAGACAATTAATGTAATTATATAAAGGAAATTATTAAAAGAACATTTATGCCTTTTTTATACAGCTATTCATGTTTCCAAACAATTCTCATTTATATTGTTATCCATGTTTCCTAATAGTACAAAAATTTATTTCAGTTTTTTTTAGTCAAAAATTATTTCAGTTATAATAATATAGATTCAAAAACAAATCAGGGAGTATTCAGAGATTTTTTTTTATGTCAACTTTTTGTTTTATTAAACGAAACCCAAAGGGCAATTTCCAAACAGATTCAACTATAATATCCGGCCCAAAACAAAGCCCTTATAAAACAATCAAATAAAGATGAAAATATGGTTGACACATGGTCAATACGTGGCCGTGTTTTCTCAATCGAGAAAGAAGAAGACGGTGCCAGAACCTTCGCCGGAAAACCAACAATGTCCATCTCAAACTTACTTGAATATGCTTGCATGTTCTTTCACCTTTAATCGCCGCTAATCGAAAATCTTCTTCTCGAATTGTTAGATTTTATCAAGGGAAGAGTTTTAGAAGAAAATGATAGAAAATTGTTGGAATACTAATCCTTATGGCAGCCCCAACTCATCTAGAATCTGTCCTGAACCTCCGAAGCTTGATCTAAACCTTGTTTGTTGATCTTCGTGGAGACTGCGCCTGACACGAGCGAAGCTTGATACCACCTCTGAATCAAGATCTAAGCTTCTCTAACAAAGAGGAAATTCAACCTCTCGAACGGTTTAAAAATTAACCTCATACTTTCGATGTGTGGAGGGAAACATTGCAAATTAACGCAGAAGGAGAAGAACTCATCCATAGCTTTATTTATGTTCAACATGTCAGAGAAAGATGAGAGTGATAATCAAGCTCTGGTCTTGTTGAACTTTACACTTCAAAATCGCCGACGCGAAACAAGAGATCCCCTATGCAAATAGAAAATCGCCGAAGCAAATAAAAGAGATTGGTTTGTTGACCGAATTATATTACAAACAAAAGTTTTAGATCTGCATCCCTTTAAAAGATGTATTGTTTGGTAAGAGGGAGAAGAGAGAGTTCTCTCTCTAAGGAAGAGAGAGACTCATTCAGAGATTTTCTTTTTAAGTATTTATCAAACTTTATATAATTTTTATATTGCTTAACAACATAAACATTTAGCTAGCCTAGTGGTCTTGGTGGTCCTTTCCACAGGTCCGAGTCATGTTGGTGTCAGTTTTTGGTTTATTTTTATTGTTTTAACGAGTGGTAGATCTGCAATTTTGATTTCATCTTCTTTCCCTCGTCCTATAGTCTAAAACGGCAACACATATTTTAACTTTTGAGAGCGTTTATATGAAAACACGGGCAATTATTAACCTGAAACGCATAGCCTGTTTGATATTAGCGAAGCTTAAATTATAGAAAGTCAAAAGGAAATCTCTGTCAGTTGGTATTACATGGTGAAAACAAAGCATAGCGACTTCTCGGGCGGTGAATCATGCAGGCGTCCGCGTTATAGAACCGAACTTTTAACTAGTATCTTGACACTTTAACATACTATTTAATTTGCCAAAATTTTAGGACACACTGAAAAAACATGATCATCATGATTAAAGAATCTCATGCATGGTCAAATTTCACAACAAAACTGGAAGCGATAAAGACTTCCAAAGACTATTCCAAGCATACAAGATTTTCTACATTTTTCGAGAGTAAAATAAAAATTCAGATTCTCTAGTTAGAACTACAAAATATTTTTATAGAAAACTTTGCTTTGTTGCTTGTTATATACTAGTCTGGTTGACCAAACCATCTCTAATTTGAGCAATAAAATGGCCTGTAAGAAAAACAATTGAACATACTTTCATCATGTCAAACACTTCATGCTTCTGAATTTCTTAAAATGACTTCCCAACTAAAACATACTGAAAACAAAACTTTTTATCGTTTACATCTGAAACATTTCCTCATTAACTTGTTTTTTTCTTTACGATTGAATCCTTAATCCGCTGCATCTCATACACTTCACCGGCGATTGAAGGGTTAAACCGGCAGCGACACACAAAGTCTAACCACTGAAGATCCACACTTATCGATGGCTCATGCTATCTCGCTTCTCCAACGAATTTTTTCATGGCTCTGGCTATATATCTCACTTCTCTGCCAAACTGTTGTATAATTACGGCTTGACAATGAGACACTTTCTCCATTTTACTCTCACAACCGCTGATTAACAATGAAAGGTTTGACTTTTCATCACTTGTTGTACTTTTCTCTTTCATTGTTTTGATGTTTCAAATCCTAAATCAGGCGATTCATATTCATATGAACAAATTTTTCTTCTTGTATAGTTACCGGAATGTCCACATCGGTTCCGACCACATACTACTTAACCATGTCCATTACAAAACTTCTTCCATTTCCATGAAATGCACTAAAAATATTGTAGCTAATAGGCCTCCCATGCCCACTCACTCGGTTTGTGGACCCCATTCTGTGTGACGAGTGGTGCGTTAATTTTTCGGAGGCTCGAAAGTTTTGTTTACCGACCCTGCAAGCACCACATGACCTTTATATGTGTTTTGGCCTCACTTACACGATACCGTGAATGACTTCCGGATAACTCACATATCATTTCACTACTCCAGCTCAAACACGCTTAACTCTAGAGTTCTAAATAGATGTTTGCCCAAATAGGCAAGTGCACTTTGATGGCATAAGTATCCAAATCAAATCCTGTTAATATTTTCATATATCACAAACCGAGATGTTACAAATATCTTGTCCACATGAATTGCAACTATATAAACCTAAACTAAACAGTTTCACTAACACAAGTCCTAGACCCAACCTCACTGTCAACGTAATCTACCACTTTCGTGTCAACGGTTGTTACAACCACATCCTACTTAACCTAAACACACCTTGAACAGTTTAATACGATTTCTTTTTCTTAAATGAATACATTATCGTTTCTATTTTTTTATGTCTAATTGTTTAAAAATACAAATATCATATGTTTTGTTTAATTTTTTTAGTGAAATCTTACATTGATCACCACATAATCTGCCAAACTATCTAAATCTGTTGACGTGAGTGTCACATCAACAATTTTATTAATGTAGATGCCACGTGTAAAATGATATTTTATAAAATACGCGTTCTAAAAAAAACAAAAATTCGAATTGTATTATTTAATAAATTTTAATTATTTTAAATAAAAATTAAACTTACTAAATGGAATAAAATTTATCTAATAGGAGTTATATATTCGTTGATAATTCAGTCTTAACACTTGCTCTCGTATTACTCTCAATAATATTGGCTATCTTGTTTTCATTAAAAAGAATTTTGACATGTTGTGTAATTATGCTACTAGGATAAGACATACGTCTTGCGCATAGTAAATTTATATGAAAATTATTTAATAAATATTTTATAGAAAAATAAAATTTATATTCTTGATCGAATTAATATTTTTTTGTTAATTACATAACTTGTTTACTGATGAGCTGATCCCATTTTTAAAAATATTTTAGATAAAAATTCACTTATCACATAAGAACCTAACGTTTAGGCCAAAAACTCTCATGTCTACTATTTGGTTACAATGAAACTATGTCAGCTCGGTTTATATCATGATTTAGAAATTTAAAAGTTAATTACAGTTATGAGAAGTTTATGTTCACGTGCCAATCTTATCTCTATCTTCAATATTTTTCTCATTTTTGTGTAGTTTTTTCATTTTGGTTATTGCTCAATATAAGTATTGATTTTGAGTTTATTCTAATTTTGTTATTTTGTTTTCTCCTGAGATTTAGAAAATATTAAAATTTAAAATTATTAAAGAGATATTTACTTAGGTTAAGATCCACGCCTTATGCAGAATAAATATTTTATATTTATTCCCTTTTTATGGTTTTGAATATTATAAAATAATAAAATAATAATCATATATTAAATAACTAAGAAATCAGTTACTATTATGTAATAAATTTGCGTGCGCATATAAATCAAACGACCGCTCTTGTTTATTCGCAATCATTTTAGGGTACATAAATCAAAACAATCAATTTTATCTATCGTATGCGATATATAATTAAATTTAAATGATACTAACATAGATATATAGTATATTTTTAATATGAATATTTATTAAAAAGGGTTTCTACTCATATTATTTATGATTATTTGCTTATTTTTGTAACAAAATTTTATACCAACGATTTTTTTATGTTAAATGTTTAGTGGCTTCAATAATTTATAATCATTTAAAAAACATTGAAGATTTCAAAATTAAAATATTAACTTTTCAATATATTTTCAACGTAGATATAAAAATATTAGTATGTATTTTAATATTATATAGTTTAAATTAAACTATATGAAATATATATATATATATATATTTATATAAACACCTATTAAAATAAAATTATTTATTCATATGATTTTATAATCATCGTATCATATTATAAAAAAAATTAAATATTGATAACAAAAGTATATGTGAGACTTTTAACAATTTTAGTAATTTATATTCGTTTTGAAAAATTTAAAATACAACATATACAAAAAAAATCTAAAATTTTATTATATGATTAATGTAACTCTGTAATTTATTTTAATAATGAATAATTAAACAAAATGATAGAATACAGATTGTTAGCAAATATTTATTATTTAAAATCATTAATCCCTTATATACTAAAATAGAAGTCACATAACAAATCAAATACTGACACATGGCATTTATTTACAAAATTAATTTAAGTTTGATTTTTAAAAATTCTGATTCTGATTTTTTTGAAACTGGAAATGCTTAATCCTTAATTTTTTTCACATTATCACCACTATGTTAACTTTGAAACTGTTTTATATTTTATTTATTTTACTCTCCTTATCTTCTTTGCTTCATTCTCCTTATGGTGAGTTCTTCGTCTGATCAAAAATATAATCGATACAAGTTAGGTATTTATAATGATGTAAATTAGGTGTTTATAAATTTGTTTTTTCTAAACCTTATAGGCTTGACTATTTGGCAAATCTGTTTTTTTTTAAGCAGAGTATCTAATATTATCTTACAAAATTTATATTATATAAAAGTTGTCTATTTTTCATACATGCATGTAGGATTGTAGGGGTGTCAAAATAGGTAAACCAACCCAAACCAAACCATATCCAAATGGTTTTAAGCTTATATGGGTTATGGTTTTAACCAATCCATTTGTCAAATAGATTGGGTAAATCCATAACTCATTTAAGTTAATGATTTAATGGTTTTAATGGTTAACTCATGAAAAATAATTTTATAGCTTAAATGATTACTAAGTAAAAATATTACTTTGGGGCTGAAAACAAAAGGAATACTTAGACTTTTGATAAATACAATTATATGGTTTTGGTGTTAAAAACAATTTTATTATTTTAGCAGAGAAGATAATTTTGTGATTTTAGTGCGAAAACTATTTTTAACATTTTTGCGGGAAAACAAGATTTTCTGTTTTAGTAGAAATACAATTTTATGGTTCTGGCAAGAAAACACAGTATTACGGTTTTGGCCGGAAAATACAATATTGCGGTTTTGGTGAAAAAAGATGATTTTGCGGTTTTGGCGAGAATAATCAATTTTGCGGTTTTGGTGGGAAAACTCAATTTTACGGTTTTGCCAAGAAAACATAGTATTAAGGTTTTGGCCGGGAAATACAATATTGCAGTTTTGGCGGGAAAACATGATTTTGCGCTTTTGGCGGAAAAAACCAATTTTGAGATTTTGGTAGAAAATTTCAATTTTGCGGTTTTGGCGAGAAAACTCAATTTTACGGTTTTGGCGGGAAAACTCAATTTTACGATTTTGGCAGTAAATTCAATTTTACGGTTTTTACGAGAAAACACGATTTTGCAGTTTTGGCGGAAAAACTCAATGTTACGATTTTGGTGGAAAAACTCAATTTTGCGGTTTTGGCGGGAAACTCGATTTTATGGTTTTGGCGGAAAACTCAATAATACGGTTTTGGCGGAAAAACTCAAGTTCACGGTTTTGGCAGTAATTTCAATTTTACGGTTTTCACGAGAAAACACGATTTTGCAGTTTTGGCGGGAAAACTCAATTTTTCGATTTTGGGAAAAAAAAAACTCAATCTTGCGGTTTTGGCGGGAAACTTGATTTTATGGTTTTGGCGGAAAACTCAATTTCACGATTTTGGTGGGAAAACTCGACTTTGCCGTTTTGGCGGGAAATTTTTATTTTACGGCTTTGGCGGGAAATTTTTATTTTACGGCTTTGGCGGGAAATTATGTCATATGTTCAGTTAAAATCACTATATGGTTTCAGTTGATTTTCCAAAATTTTAGGTTTGTAAAAGTTATAACACATTAAAATCGTATCTTAATTTATTTTTTTAGTTCGGATAACTAGAGTTTTTAAGGTCATTTGGCTTTTAACCATAAACTATGGTTGTATCTACTTTTATTTAAAAAATCCCTATTTTATTTTATATGGTTACATAATGGATTTTCTATAACAATTTACTAAAACAGAGAATAAACTAATTTAGTTTTGGTAATTTTAACATATCATTTTATCGTATTTTCTGTGAACCCAATATTTATTATTTACACAGAGGTGTGGAAAAATAGAGTAATAATGGAGTTGTAAATAGTTAGAAATAAAAGAGCAACATTTATGTGGAAGCACCCTAGCCTATTGGTTAAGGTTTAAAGGCTTCTACACCCATGTCTGGGGTTCGAATCCCAGACTATGCAATTTCTTGCAGATTATAGGATGCAAGGATTTCGGAGGTTCCAGAGTACTGTAAGCAGAGCCGTTCGTTGTGGTCGCCTGTTGCGGTGAGAGCCTGTCCATCGAGGATGTCGTACATGCAGAACCGTCCGTGGTTTCAAGTGTTTCGGGGAGAGCTTCATCGTGGAATCATTATTCGTGAAGTTGTTCATCAATATCGCATATGTTGCAGGTAGTTGATAATCATATGTAATAGATTTAGATATTATATGATGATGTAATGTGTTACCCAAAGTTTTAAAAAAAGAGCAACATTTATAAATATGTGCTTATTTATCTACAAATAATAATAAGAATAAGGTTGTTATTTCTTAATATGATTACATGTCAGTTCGATATTAGCGGCTTGATCTCTGTAACTATTTATTAGATCATCCCAATTTCAAAACTCTTTATTGTTTATCCAAGATCAATGATTTGAATTCGCAATATTTTATTTCCTTAAATCCGATTTAAAGAATTCTCTGAAGATATAGGAGCATCAATTTTTTTTTCTCAAAAGTGAACATTGTAAGCTACTTTAAAGGTATCGGAGAAACAATAAAAATTCGTTGCATTGTAACATAAAATCATTTCTTTATATTCTCAGAGTAACCAAATACAGTTTGGTTCGGATCAGGTTAATCATAGGGTATTAAATTAATACTCGACTTTCAATTTATAAATTTAATGTGTTATATACACAAATAGACTTTGATCAAAGAAAATACAAACTGGACTTTCATTATAGATGGAAAGTAATCTTCTATTTTAAAATGAAACTATTTTATTTCGCAAGTATCAACTTTGTTATTTATTATTCTTTAATAATGCATACATTTAAAAAAAATTGCAATGAAATAAAATAATTAATTTAATTGAAAGCCAAAAAGTATTCAAAACATTTCTTTGAAAACCTAATAAATATTCTCAAACAATTAACAAAAAGTTAGTCAAAACTGCAAACAATTAACAAAAAGTTAGTCAAAACTGCAAACAATCACTAATTAGTAGTCTTATCGTGTATGGTAAAGATTTAAATAAACTCATAAAAGTTTAGTCAAAATTTCCAGATAATTTATTACTTGTATTTGTGGTAGAAGGTTGAATAAGGATATTGTATTAATATGGTAAGAAAATTAAACAGACCATTATAATATGGTAGAGCTAAAAATCAAAACACATATGCTATATATATATGAGTAACTTAGTCAAGATTTCTTATGCATCTTTTCAACTAACTAAATATAACTGAGATTCAAGAGAGCATTCAATAAAGAATTTCTATCAGTTTTTAAGGTACACATGCAAATTTTATGATAAATCTAATCACTACTGATATTATTACATATCAGATTTTTATATTGCAGCACTATCACAGAATATATTAATCTTTGTCATAATATGCTTAGTTTTGAAATTATATTGATTTACTTATAAGAAATAATACATATTCCCAATTTGATATTTTGAAATTTCTTTAAATAGAAAAATTATAATCGTAAAAGGCCGGTAATTATATGTTTTAGAACAATGCTTGTTCATTTCCGTCGTGTTGTATAAATTTAAATTACATTTTTCTAGTGACTTACATTATTGTATAGACTAAGGAAATATTTTTTTCTTAATCTCTTGAAATATTAAATTTTCAAAACAATAAATTATATAGAAGCATTAATTAATTATTTGCTTGCCATTTTTGAGTTTATATTACTTAATGCAATTTTTGAGTCTCTTTGATTTCCCAGTTCATATAACAGAATCTCATTATTGTTTCTTTAAATAAAATTTGGGAGTTCAAATACTTAAAATTGTTTGTAATTATATGTAGTAAAAAAAATTCTGTTAGATTCTTGGAATTGAATGTTTTTATTCATAGTATTATTTTGAAATTTACAGGAATTGATGTCAAAAGAGATGGCAAAAATAAATCGAGATGTGCTATTGCTAAGAGAAGATCAGGCTCCTAAAGTTGGAGCAAGCTTGAGCCAATCTGAACCAAGGAAGATGTCAATGGTTGGCATTAAACCTCACATACCTGACTTGAATGTGAAACCTTGTTCTGATTCCGACGAGGAAGAAAAAGGAGAAATTGCAAAAGAATTTCAGAATCTTGCAGGTTTAAAAACTCATGATGCCTGTTACGTTGATCATAAGCTTTTGTACGAGCTTGAGGTCGAGATCATTGCTCGTCTACCATGCTTTGAATACTGGAAACTGCAGTTTCTTAACAAGAAATTCTTGCAGTTATTAAAGAGCTGTGAAATTTTCAGGGTGAGACAAGAAAAAGGACTTGTGAAACCCTATGTGATTTTGCATTCAGGGGCTGTATCTAATTGGGAAATGTTTGATAAGGATTTTAAAACCTTTCGGAGACTTCCTAAAGTTCCTTCTTCTGACTATTGCTTTTTCCACAGCGATAAGGAAACAGTTAGTGTGGGTACTCAACTAATTGTCATAGGGAGAGAAATAGATGGAATTGTGGTGTTTCGCTATGAGCTAGAGAATCATAAGTGGTTCAAAGGTCCTTCAATGATCACACCAAGGACCATGTACGGTTCTGCGAGCCATGGTAAAACCGTATTTTTTGCAGGAGGCATTAAAATGGATGAAAATGGGAACCCTGTTGTTGTGCAAACTGTAGAAAAGTATAATGCTGATACAAAAAGGTGGACTATGATCAATGGAATGCATAAAGCAAGGAAGTTCAGCTCAGGATGTTTCTTGCGTGGAAAATTTTACGTCCTCGGTGGCCGAGATGATAATGATAAGCACCTCACTTGTGGAGAAAGTTATGATGAGACGACCAATTCGTGGGAGTTGATACCTGACATGCTAAAAGACATGACAGTTATTGCGCATTCCCAATCTCCGCCCCTTATTGCTGTGGTTGATGACAATCTATACATGTTAGAAACATCTTTGAACGAGCTTCGGGTATATGATATAAAAACAAATATTTGGAAGAAACTTGGTGTTGTCCCTGTGGGCGCAAACGCTGCTTTCGGTTGGGGGATTGCGTTTAAATCGATGGGAGACAGACTTCTAGTGATTGGAACTTCTCACTATTGGCATAGTAAGACAGTAGTTCACTCATGCCGTCCTTCTCCAGACGTGGAAGAGCAGCACTGGGAAGAAATAAAACATTGGTGTGTTGGTGCTGAGCTCCCACAGTTTATTCATAACTGTTGTGTGATGTTTGCTTAAAGTTTTCTCCAAGGAAAACTTGAAAACTTATTTGTTTTTGCATTTGTGCTTAAAGTTGTTGCATTTGGTTTTTAGTTGTTTGGTTTGTGTTTTTCTGATTTTTTTTGTTTTTCATTTGGGATAAAAATGTTGTTGTTTTTTGTTTGTTTTAAGTGCTTATGTTTGTGAAAAAATACATATGTTGTCTATGTAATGGTTATTTATTTATTTTGGTTTTTTTTCCCTCTTCAGCCAAAAATGTCAGTGACAAAATGGGTAAACCAACCCAAACCAAACCATATCCAAATGGTTTTAAGCTTATATGGGTTATGGTTTTAACCAATCCATAACTCATTTAAGTTAATGATTTAATAATTTTAATGGTTAAGCCATGAACAATAGTTATATAGCTTAAACGGTTAATAAGTAACAATATTACTTTGGGGCTGAAAACAATAAGAATACTTAGACTTTTGATAAATACAATTATATGGTTTTGGTGTAAAAAACCATTTTATAATTTTAGCAAAAAAGATAATTTTGTGATTTTAGTGAGAAAACTACTTTTAAAGTTTTTGCGGGAAAACAAGATTTTCTGTTTTAGTGGAAATACAATTTTATGATTTTGGCGAGAAAAAACAGTATTACGGTTTTGGCCAAAAAATACAATATTGCGGTTTTGGTGGTAAAACACGATTTTGCGGTTTTGGCAAGAAAATTTAATTTTGTGGGTTTTGGTTGGTAAACTCAATTTTACGGTTTTGGCAAGAAAACATAAGTATTACGGTTTTGGCCAGAAAAATACAATATTGCAGTTTGGCGGGAAAACTCAATTTTACGTTTTGGCGAGAAAACTCAATTTTTACGATTTTGGCAGTAAATTCAATTTAACGGTTTTTACGAGCAAACACGATTTTGCAGTTTTGGCGGAAAAACTCAATTTTACGGTTTTGGCGGGAAATTCGATTTTATGGTTTTGGCGGAACACTCAATATTACAGTTTTGGCGGAAAAACTTGAGTTCACGGTTTTGGCAGTAATTTCAATTTTACGGGTTTCACGGGAAAACACAATTTTGTAGTTTTCACGGGAAAACTCAATTTTTCAATTTCGGCGGAAAAATTCAATCTTGCGGTTTTGGCAGGAAACTCGATTTTATAGTTTTAGCGGAGATCTCAATTTTATGATTTTGACGGGAAAACTCGATTTCACGATTTTGCCGGGAAAACACGACTTTGTCGTTTTGGCGGGAAATTTTGATTTTACGGCTTTGGCGGGAAAACTTGATTTTACGGTTTTGGCAGAAAAAACACGACTTTGCGGTTTTGGCGAAAAACATGATTTTGTCGTTCCTGTGGGAAAATGAAATTTAGCGTTTTGATGAAAAAAAATCCAATTTAGAGTTTTGGGGGAAAACTTGATTTTATGATTTGGTAAAATTTATGATTAAATTTGGCTTATTAAAAAATCAAGATAAAATAGTTTTATATATATGAAAAGTTGGGTGTTAACAAATATATATATATATAGAGAAATTCTTCTAAATAGACCATTTTCAAGTTTTGGTTACAAAAATAGATCACAAGGAAGAAAATAACCAAAATGTTACATTTAAGAGTTATTTTCACATATAGACACAATATGACTTTTTATTACACTGCAGGGCACAAAGTGCTACTGAGGTAGTTTTCAGTGGTTGAAGACAAATTTAACCTTCAAAAAGTGAAACCAAGGATGGGCAATTATGTAATTAGACGTGGGCTTTCTAGTTGGACTGGTTAGAGTTTTTTGAAATTTGAAAACAATTGGTTTGGTGGTGGTGGTGGTGGACGTGAATCTCATATGAGATTGGGTTTTTTTTTTCTTTACTCGTGAAAGTAATTGTTTTGTTTATTTACTCTTTTTATTTATTTCCAGTAAAAGTAAGAACAAAGAACTCAGAAACCGACGAACGGAGAAGCCAACAAACAAGATTTCCGGACGGAGAAGACCTGTCGTCTCAAAGCGGAGAGTTTCAAAGGGCGAGGCTAAAGGTTGGATACTTTCCTTCCTCTCAGTTTCATTGATTTGGATTTCAAATTAGAGATTAGAGTTTCGATTTCTGGGTTTCGATTTTTTTAGTTTGGTAAAAGCCTCGACGTGAGGTGTTAGGGTTTCGATTTGGGGGTACAGTTCTAGATTTATGCAAAACTCCCATTGGGGTTTTGATTTGTAGATTAGGATTTCGATTTAGGGGTGCGGTTCTAGATTTCCAAGTTCTCGAAAAAAAATTATGGTTTTTGTTTGTTTTACAGAGATGTCGCAAACTGAAGAGGTGAATGGAGGAAAAGGTCAAAGCTTGTTGCTAGTTTTGGTGTTTTGACAAAACTATGGTCGGATGTACACCAACATGTGTGTACATATGAACAACCAGGATTTTGTACATGTGTACACGCATGTATAGATACATAATAAGTAATGTAGATATGAATGTTCTTGTTGATAGGTTGACATGTATATGTTGTGTTTGTTGGTGTAGGAGTCAGTACATATGAACACTATCAATCTATTCCATTGCAAAATATGAATATAAGTAATGTAAACCTTCCAACATATAGCAATACCAATATATATTGAGAACCATTTAAAATATTATTATAAACTCAATCATATATATTTCATTGATGGAGTGGATGAAAATTGTTTAAACCAACCATCTGAAAGAGTGTGTACATATGGACAATAGAGAGAGTGTGTACATATGGACATTAGAGATCGAGAACTCGTGGATTGCAATATAACCATAAATGTGTATTTTTATGACTTTAAAATTTTGATTGGTTTATGTTAGATAGTTGTATGTAGTATCACTAGATGTATTTTGTGCTGGATGAATGGACTGGATCTTTGTGAAAAAAATACTCATGTGTACACATGCGAACAATATCCACGTGTATACATTAGGAACTTAGCTGTACATATGTACAACTAATGACCTAGTTACATGTTTGTATGGTTTGTAGTGGATGTGTGTATTGAATTCGTTTTGGTTTGCCGTGTTTCAATGGTTGCGAGTGGCCTGGTCTCGCGCGGTGGCGGAGTAGAAGGTGGGACTTGGGGGGAGTTGTTGGAACGGGCAGGGGGTGTACGCGTGGACGCCGAGGAGTGTACACGTGGATTAGTCGACTTATGTACACTGTTGGGGGTGGAAGTAGGTTGTCCATGTGGATTATGGATTCTTTGTACTCCGGCTGAAGAAGTTGTTGGTTGTCCATGTGGATACGTCGCCAGTTCTTTTGAGTTCGGAGGCCAGTAGCTCAAAGAGGCTTGTGGGCGTGCTTGGTTGTTAGGAAAGAACTCCGTCAAAATATTGTTCTGCAGTTCTACCAAGGTCATGGAGGGGCTAAGCGACACGATCCTCAACATTTGTTGTTTGTCGATGGAGAAGTTTCAGTTACCGTCGTCTGCGGTTTTCCATTCTCCGGCAATTATCATACAGTGGTCAGCCATGGTGGTCACCTGCGAACAACAAAACATTCTTTAATTAGTACGAGTCAACGTTAATTAAAAAGACAATTATCTTGTTAATTATGTTACAAACCACAGCTTATTAATGTCCTGATTTCGCAGTAGATTATCTTGTTAATTTGCAGGTTAATGAGGATTGAAAGAGATGACTTTACTTAGAGAAGAGGATGAGGGAAGTTGGGGAACAATGGAAAATGATCTAGACCGTCGATTCCAAAAGATTGATCTAACGGTTTAGAAGGTAAGCAGAGGAGGTGTCTTTTCTAGATCTAAGAGATTAAATCGCAGACGTTGAAAATAAAGTAAAATCAAGGGATAGGGATAAATCCCGCCAGAAACAAAAAGGAGAAGAAACTGGGTGCTTGATCTGTAACGAAATGGGAGAATTATTAGTTAGGAAAGTTATTAGAGTTAGGCCAAGTTGTTAGGTAAAGTGTGTAGGTAGAACAAAGTGTCCTAGAGTGTGAATAAAAGAGGAAAAGTGTCCTAGAATGTAAATCTTTCTTCATTTAATAGGTAAAAGGACCCACCCTAATACCCTAGATATAAAAAAAATTAAAAAAACTAAAAAATATTTTTTTTATAGTTTTAGATTTTATGTTTTCAAATTCCAACTTTTTTATAAAAAAAAAATTTTGAAATTTTTTTTTATTTTTTTTTCAAATTTTCTTTTTGTAATTCAAAAATAATTTTTGAAACTATTTTTAAAAAAGATTATTTTCACATTTTTAATATTTATTTTTTATTTTATAAAATTTTAAATCTTAATCTCAAATCTCCACCCCTTAACTCTAAACTCTAAGGTTTGGATTAGTTAACCCTAGAGCTATAAGTATATGTTTACTTTTTTAATGAAACATTTTAGTCATTTTGATCTATAGAGTCTATATTTGTGACAGCAACTTTTTTAGTGTTATCCTAGAGTATTTCCCATATATATATATATATATGTGAATAATTGGGTTAGATTTAGTTTATTAAATTGAGTTATATATATATATGAAAAAAAAATCTGGTGTAGTAAAATTGGTTTAGAAATTTGGTTTGTTTTTTTGTTTATATATTTGATTTGAGTTTTTGTTTGTTATAAATTGTTATTGGTTAGTTATAGATAACTCATTATGCATTACAATCCAAACCATTTTAACCCAATCCGTTAAATTCATTAACCCATTTAATCCATTAATCCATTTGTACTCAATTATTCTATCCATTAAGATCCATGGTTTGGATTGGTTTGGGTTGATCCATTAACTTTTACCCATTTTGACATCCATACATGCATCTTTAATGTCATGGTTTTATTATATTAATTCTAAGTAAATTTTATTTGAAGTAAACTTAGTTACAAAAAATACATAATGTATGATTATGATATTTTTATGTGTTATCTAGCTCTAGAAAAATGTGTCTAAATAAGTTCGATTGTGATAGAAAAAACTATAATGAGGCTCAACAACTATAATGATGCAAATTAGGTATTTAGGCAAATCTGTTTTTTTTTTAAGCAGAGTATCTTACATTATCTTACAAAATTTCTATTATATAAAAGTTGTCTATTTTACATACATGTTTAATGTCATGGTTTTATTATATTAATACTAAGTAAATTTTATTTGAAGTAAACTTAGCTACAAAAAAATATAGATTTACAGCTACTCTTGGATGTTCCGCAAAATCCTTGGTATGAGACCAAAAGCTCTACCCTTTTTGAAAATCTCTGTGAGAAATGGTGATTCCACTTTCTTTTGGTGGGATCCTTGGACACCATTTGGGCCTCTATTCACCTACCTGGCTTCAGATGGTCCTTCACTGTTGGGCATTCCCGTTGATACTACTATTGCTGATCTACAGACAACCTCGGGCTGGCTCTTACCAAATCAAGATCAGATAAACAACTGCTCTTATTCTCGTACATCTCCTCCCTTCAGCTTCATGAGGGGTCAGATGGAGCATGTTGGTCAATTGAAGACGTACCTAGTAAATCCTTTAAATCCAAGATTGTCTTCAACGCCATACGGACTCAACGTCAAAGGAAGGCTTGGGCACCGCTCATCTGGCATAATGC